>NW_026294540.1:1782318-1949818 GCF_007827085.1 Peromyscus californicus insignis | reverse complement strand
GAGGTTGGGGGCCAAGGGAAACCACATCATAGGCAACGGCTCCAGTCTCCACGGCATTGCTACTTCACCCAAGAACCGGGGTCCCCTGGATCCTCTCCCCAGCCTCTGCTCTCTCACCTGGAGGTGTGACTAATCCCCACCAAAGTGGATGCTGTCACCCTGAGCCGAGCAGGGGAGCCAGTGTGTCACATGTGTGGGGACTTTCCTATCAAACCTGTGTCGAGACATTTGCTAGATAAAGAAACCAAGGCTGTAGAAGAGTACTGGTGAGCAAGACGGTGTGAGGAGATCCTGAAGTCTAGAGAACCGAGAAAGAGGCTGCTGCAGGGGACTGACTCTGTATCCCCACCCCAGCTGCTCTAGACTTAAGTCCCCCCAGATCTTTATGAGTTTGTCTCCTTGGGGCGGGAGCTGGATGAACCTGGTCTAGATTTATCCTGAAGTCAGCGGTACTGAGGTGAAATCCCAGACCTGACATACACTGCATGCGACCTAGACGAGTCAGACTACCTCTCCAGGCCTCGGGTCCCACGCGCCAGAATCAAGGTCCATGCTGCACAGTTGCCATAGCGATCAAATAAATGGATGCAGAAAAGCTGCCATGTGTTGGTCTCCTGGACACGGCACTTCAGAATCTGGTTTGTGTATACGGTGGATGGTTGGTGGGGTATGGTGGTGGTGGTGGTGGTGGTGGGGATGCTCAGCTGCCAGAGAAGTGAAAGAACTGGAACAGGGCACAGAAAAGCTGGGGTGTGGCTCATGCTCAACAGAGATCTCTGCTGGCCACCCTCTGGGGGCACTAGAGCTATAAAGACTGCCAAGGTCACCACGTAAATGCCCGGAGGAAGATCAGGCTCCCTTCATTTACCTATTACGTGAAGGTTTGAGCTTAGACAAGCTGAGAACAAGGCTCTACTGGAAGCCTCCAGCACCCGGAAAAACCGCGCCATGGGGTCCCACAAGGAGCAACTTGACACCCCGAAGCCACAAATGAACTCTCCGTCCTTCTGTTTTCCAAGGTCCTGCCACGAAGCCACCGAGGGCAGCAGAGTGAGAGAGCGGAGCCTTACCAGGTGGTTGGAAGTCTGATCAGATCTGCTGTCCAGCTATGGTCTTAGGGGAGCCCATCACATGCTGGCAGCGGCGGGGCGGGGGGAGGCTGTGTCCCCCTGCCCCGATGGTATCACTGGTAGCTCCCGATTACGTGAGGGGAGGGAATAGAAGCCCCTCCTTTGCCTTTCACCCTGCGGGGACATGTCTTCCAGCCGGTGCTCAACCCTGGAAAAAATGGACTATGTTTCTGCCTGACTGCCCAGACAGAGCTGCTGTCTCGGGGAGGACGCTGCTGCCTTCTTGCCAGGATGGATGCTTCTGCTTCCCTCCCCTTAGGACGAGCAGACAGAGCAAGCTGCGGGAGGCTGCTGGGAGGGGATCCAGAGCATGCTGTGAGGGCACCTTGGGGGCTGACTTGGTTGTGGAGGGAGAAAGAGGAAAGGAATGGGGGAGTCATGGCAGAAAGGCTCAGTGAAGGCTAAGGCCTGGAACCCTGTAGGGAAAGTGGAAGCAGGTCTCTGAATCCACCCGTGGGGATACCCACTGTTCAGTCCTCTCCTTCTTCCTCCTTTTTTCAAGCACTTCCTATTTTCTATTAATCTACCCACCCACTCATCCATACACCTGCTCATCCACCCATCCATTTATCCATCCATCCATCCATCCATCCATCCATCCATCCATCCATCCCTCCTTTACTTTGTGGTCTCTATTTGCTTAGGGTACATTACTTAGGGACCTACCCCATGGCCAGTCTGACACCGGACATAGCTAGTCCTGCTTTCCTGGATCTAGGAGAAAGATCATCAGCATCAGGGTTTCCTCCTCAGAAACCTCAGAGTTCTTGAGAGACACACCCAAGTGTTGGCTGCACTGAAGACACTCATGAGGTCCCGACAGAGCTCCATGGAGGAAGTATATGAAATCAGTATTGCGAAGGGACAGACGAAAAACAAGCAAAAATCTCTGTGACTTGGAATCATGTGGCTAGGGGCTGACATGCAGGGCAGCAAGAGGCAGGGGTAGGGCCTGGCTTGGCTGGCCCTGCAACCATAAACCGGATGGAACACCCAGAGCATCAGGTTAAAGGTTGAGCTCCTCCCTCTGAGATGCCTGATCAGGACTGTCCTTGGGTTGACCCAAGAGTGCCTAGGCAGTTAGCCCACCTCAGAGTGTGTCCAAGAGGCTTAATCAGGTTCTGAAGACCTAGCTCCAGTGTGGTGGCTGAGTATAGCTGCTCCACAGTGTTGTAGACTAGGCTGGAGTAAACAAAAGCAGGAGACCCCTCCAGCCATCTCCATCTTCGTCTCTGTCTCTCTCCTTCCTGGCTGCCAGGAGGTAAACAGTTATTGTCCTCCATTGGTTTCTGCCTTCACAGTCCAAGGGCCGAACAGGGACAGAGGCCATGAGACCTTCCTGCCCGGAAGTTGTTTCTCTATTGCTCAGTTGTGCAGATAAAAACTGAGGAGTGCATAGTGCCGTGGTACATTCTTAGGGTGTTCCCACCTAAGCCATCTCACACCTCCTCCCCACCAGAGCCTGCTGGAGACAGGGCACAGAACCTCAGGGAATGGTAGAACCCCATTCGCCTCCAAACTTTAATAAACAGCGCTCTGATAAGGCCATGTATCCAGCAGTACCATGATTCAGAGTCTGGAGAGAAGTTAAGCCTTCTTTTACTCTAAGTTAGGGGTGTGCTCCTGTTTGGCACAACATCCTCTAGAGTCTAGAATGTTCTACCCTCAGATTCATCCCCTGCCGCTCTCAGGTTGCACTCACTGGTCAGTCACGCTTCAACAGCATGTACAACCCAGCTTGCCTCTGGGCAGCCGCCTCTGAGCTTGACCTCCTCATCTCCCTCCACTGGCACGGCCCTCACAGACCCCCTTCCAGCCAGTCTTCCCTCACCTCCCAAGACTGGCTCTGAGACAGGAGACCCTGCTCTGCCCAGCACATAGTCGCTATTCATATTTGATGCGTGTCCCAGGCAACAAAGTCAATGCAGTCAAGTTCATGGCCATCTGTCTGCACTTCCCTGGGATCAGCAGGTTCAAGTGAGGTGAGGTAGAGTCAAGTGGGCCTTCAGTTGACTGAGGAAAAAGCACACCTGTGTCTACAGACCTGTGTCTACAGGTGGCACCAATAAGTAACAGAACAGGCTTTAGCAGTTGGCAGCTGACCTGAAAATGCCCCTTAATCTCTGCCTCATGTACATGAACGAGGGACGCTGGCCTCCTCCACCCCGTCTGAATGAGCACCTTCGCCCCAAGTGTTTACATCATTAATTCATAAGGTCTGGTGTTCGTGGGTACTCCAACTCAATACCTTTTATGACACAATTACTACTCGGAGATGAATTTTTTTTTATGAGTTTCCTTTTCACGTCTCCAGGGCCCTTTATTCTTGGGAAATCTTGTGGAGAGGGATGGCCTCTCTTTCAGTGAGGACCCAAAGCTCCTGCTTCACCAGGCACTTCTGTCTTATAGGCACCTTCTTTGCCCAAATGCACGGGGAGACCAGCCCCCTTACGGCAGGCAGCAGCATAGATTTGTAGACAAAAGGACAGGTTCAGATTCCTATGCCAGCCCTTGAGAGCTGGGCAACCTCCAGCCAGTGACCCGACTTCTCGGAATCTCCATCTTGTAAACCCCCAGAAAATCCGGAGCCACCCAGCGGCTTGCTTCTAGACGGGCTTGGAGAATGGGATAAAAATGTCTCTGATAGGCACCTGGAACAGAGCTGGCCCTGTGGACGACCTGCTTTTCAGAAAAATAAATCTCACGGAGAACAGACTGGCTTAAACGCACGGTGTAGCAGAGGATGACCTTGAACTTGCGGCCTTCACCTCTCTGTGCCAGGATTACCGGCCTGAGCCATCATGCCTGATTTATGTGGTGCTGGAAACAGAACCTAGGACGTTGTGTATGCTAGACAAGCACTGTACCAACTGAGCCATATCCCCAGGCTGGAATGTCTGTGGTTATGTGATGAAGATATTTTACTCAGAGGCTTGAAAGTAGAGAGGGCCTAGACAGGTCAAGGAGATCCAAAGTCCTCCACAGGTTAGAGTTCCCCGGCCTCTGCACCACTCACACGCACAGATAATAGAACACAGCACTAAACTGAGTCACCGTTCTTGACTCTATCATTCACTGAGTGACAATGGAGCTCAGAGGGATGCAATGCAGGTCCTAGGCACCCAGTGCCCCTGAACTGTGAGATGTGTGACATCTTCTTCCAGGCTTTGTCTATGGTACCCACGGTGTGAGGCAGGGGTGTCCCCACAATCAGAGGAAGGAAGACGGTGGGGGAGGGGCCTTGAAAGGGTGAGACAGCTGGGGTCAGATGCGGACCCTCTCCTTCCTAGTCTCTTTCACGTGGCCAAGTGTCTTTACTGTCCTTGTTACAGGCGTCACTCAAGTTCTGGATAGGGAGAGATGGGCTTGAGGCCCCACTGCTCGGCTCACAGCCTGACAGTCTGTGTCCTCCATTGCACAAGGCCCCGAGAAACTCCTACCCATCCTTGCGGGCCAGTTTAAATAGCCCGTCTTCAGGGAAGATTTCTCTGAATATTGAAGGTGGACAGTTTTTCTTGTAAAATCCCCTCCTGACTTCTTAGAAAAGACGTTTTCTTTCCTTCACCCCCCCCCCTCTCTCTCTCTCTCTCTCTCTCTCTCTCTCTGTTGCTCTCTATTGACTCCCACCTACGTATTCTTTACTTATCGATCTATCACCTACCTGCGTAACTATTTTCTTCTCCCTATTCATTCTTTCGATAGTAAAAGTTATATGATTTATCTTATGTCCTCTTTACAGGTTGACTTCACTTAAAGTCGATATGAAAACCCAGGATGAGAAAAACCGTCCTTAATCCACCAATGGGTACTGCTGTCCCTCTGTTTTCACCCGTGACTGGCCTTTTGGTGTCTGCCTCCCTGGCCAGACAGTAGACTTGGTGAGGACAAGGTAGTTTGTGACTATGTGTTCCTTTCTGTGTCTTCAAGGGTAGTGGGGAGTGTGACACAGAATACATGTGCAGTGTATAGTCCTTGAATAGCAAAAGGCATAAAGGAAGGAGGAGGGAACAGTAGAAGTGGGTAGATGGATGGATAAATAATAAATGGGGATGGATGGATGGGTGTGGGGGGGTGCATGGATAGGTGAATGAGTTGATAGATGGGTGGGTAGATAGATGGGTGAATGGTGGATGGTTAGATACATAGGTGGATGGTTGGGTAGATGGATGGTAGGTGGATGAGTGTGACTGGGTGGATGGGTAGATGAATCAAAAGATAAGTGAATAGGTAGATGGATGTTTAGGCCAGTTGGATGGATAGCTCAGGGTATAGATGGGTGAGTGGGTGGGTGGGTAGGTGGATACACCAGTGGGTGGGTGGGTGGATGGATAGATGGATGGATGGATGGATAAGTGAGTGAATGGATGGGCCATTCATCTACTCATAGGTATGTGAGTAGATGAATGTGTAGGTGTGTGTGTGTGTAGGTATGTAGGTGGATAGGTGGACGGATAGGTATGTGGACGAGTATGTGGACAGGTAGATGGGTAGATGGGTGGATGGATGGATGGATGGATGGATGGATGTGTAGGTGTGTGGTTGGATGGGTGAGTGGGTGGGTACCTAGGTGGGTGGATCATAAGTTATGGTATTGAAAAGTCCCTGGCTCTCCTACCCTTCTATGGCCTCAAGAAACATTCCTAAAACTGGGCAGAGTGGCACACGCCTTTAATCCCAGCACTTGGGAGTCTGAGGCAGGCAGATCTTTGTGAGTTCTAAGCCAACCTGATCTACATAGTAAGTTCCAGGACAGTTAAAGCTACATAGTGAGACCCTGTCTCAAAAAAAAAAAAAAAAAAAAAAAAAAAAAAAACCCGAAAAGAAATTTGTAGCATGAATCCCAATTGGTCTTATAATAAAAACCTGGAGTCAGATGTAGGGGTGAATGCTGAAAGATCAGAGAGACAGAGGAGTGAGCCATAGCCATTTCTTACCTCTACTGAATCCTCAGCCTGAAAGAGAGGATCCTGTCTCCATGAATCCTCAAAATGAATGCCCCTGAGTCCTCAGCCAAAAGGAGGGCCGAACTTCTGTCTCCACCCATCTTATACTCTTTTCTCCGCCCGGCCATATCACTTCCTGTCTCAGCCTTCCTAGTGCTGGCATTAAAGGCGTGTGATTCCCAAGTACTGGGATTAAAGGTGTGCGCCACCACTGCCTGGCTGTTTCTCTTTTAGACTGGATTAATCTGATGTAGCCCAGTGTGGCCTTGAACTTACAGAGATCCATCTGCCTCTGCCCCCCGAATGCCAGGATTAAAGGTGTGCGCCACCACTGCCTGGCCTCTGTGGCTAACTCTGTGGCTGGCTCTGACCTCTGATCCTCACACAAGCTTTATTTGTTAGAGCGTACACAAAATACCACCACAGAAATTCCGGCGAGACTCTCCCCTGTGGTGCCCTTTGGCAACCCTGCTCCCAGGCAGGACCTTCCTGAGCTGACATGTGTCACTGAGCAGCAGTTGGTGCCCAATCAACTCTGCCCTGGACCCTTCAGCACCAGCGGATCCCAAGCCTGTGGTCACTGGGTGGGGTGGCAGCATGTCATGGAAACTTCGATTTCTGTTTTGTAAAAACAGCTCTGTAAGCTGCATGCTCGTCCTGTGAGTCATCTCCACCCAGGCACAAGAACAATCCCAGGCTTCTCCCTGAGTCTTTGGTTGGCACAGTCGTGCCCCCCTCCCTCCAGTATCCTGCTGTGCTGGGTCCACATGGACTTATGAGCCCACGGAATAACTCGGGAGCACACATCAAACAGTGAGACCAAACAGTGTAGAACAAATGTAAAAGTCCTTAGGTCTTAAATGCTACGAACAAATTCAAACATTTGTTTTTGAAGCACTGCATGGCCTGTACCAGCTCTCCCAGGGATGCCTGTGGCCACAGGGTCACCTGTGTGACCTTAGCTGTTTATTTTATAGGAGTCCAGACCTGGAGACCCTTCAAATTCTGCTGTCCCTGTGGACGGGTCCTCTCTGTACCTCTGTAACCCAAATGCATGAATAGTGTGAAACAACCATTTCTAGGTGTATTCTCCGCTTTAGTTAATGTCTTGATAAGACAGACAGACACAAAGCCATCCCTGGACAGAGATGTGAACCCAGCCGCGGCCACCTGTAACACCTCCACCCTTCTTCCCTGTCATATCCGGCGATTATAAGCACCAATGCTTTAAATGGGCTGAGTTCTTTCTCATCCGGGCTCTGTGGATTCTTCTGGCTCCCCCAGCCCTTAGGCGACCCATGCCCACGGCAGACGGGTGTGACTTCACCTCACTGGTTAGACAAAAGGTGCGGATGTCAGGCACATTCTCAGCCATCCTCGCCTCTCATTCAGTCCGTGCTCCAGGTAGTTATTCATAGCCACCCAGCTGCCCTGTGTTCCTTAAATGCCCATTTGGTGCTGAGCGGTGGGCGGCCACTGCAGCCTCTGTGGCTAGTGAAGCGGGGTGGCTCCAGGAAGACTTGGAGAGGAGGCACCTTTTCTGAGGTCACACAGCTGGGCAAGGACTCCAGCCTAGAATATCTGTCCTTACAGCAGGAACGCTGTCCCTCAGGATGCAATGGGAGAAAGCCTTGCCTTCTCCAAGCCTTTTCTGGACAACACAGTTGACATTCAAGCCTTGAGAGTTACTGGAACAGCTCTTGCCATCCTTTAGTGGAAGGGAGGAGGGAGGCGTTGCTCCCCTACCTCCAGCTCTGGGGCCTGGAGCCAGCATCTCTCAAAGCCTTAGACTTGTTTTACCCCCTTGGACCAGGGTGTCACACTTAATTGCCATGCACTTTTGCGCATGCCTTGAGCCTGAGATGGGTCCCCTATCTATGGAAGACCCAGGTGTGTGGCTTCCAATCCAAGGTGGCCTCCTGTGGAATGGCACCATTGCCTCGCTGAGAATGTGGCCCGGGACAAGCCAGCAGCCATGTCATGTAAATGACATCAGAGCCTTACTGATCATGGTGTCACTGGATCCAAATATGCATGCCCCCTCCCCTGCCCAGGGAGGCAGAAACTGTGACCAGAGAGCTGGAGTGACTGCCCCAAGGTCACAGAGCTGACACACACCACTGTCAGACACCAGCTGTGGGTGTGCAAAGTTGCCAGGGCCTCTGGGCAAGCTCACAGGCTGTACCTCCAAGCCCTGGTGGCACTGTTTGTCAGTATAGCTGTGTTTTCTGCCTCAGCCAGCGCTTACAGCCTGTATGACCTGAGGGCCAAGTCACCCCGAGAAAGTCACTTCTAAATGGGACCACCATGGCAGTACTCACCCCTCACCAAAAAACGTAACGATAATAATAGTAACAACAGCAAATAATAATAACAACAACAACAACAACAACAACAATAATAATAATAATAATAATAATAATAATAAATGAGCTCAACTCCTGCAAAGAAGGGCCTGCTCTGCTAAGGTGGGGAACCAGGTAGACAGAAGGAAGAGCTGTACAACTGTCCCCAGCCCCCGGCAGACTCAACTCTGAGCTCAGGGCAGCCGCCAACCTTGCTGAGACACCGCATGCTGTGCGGTCTGAAGTGCACAGCCAGCTATTATTTCAGGAGAGATGAGGGCCTGGGTTTTGCCTGTCTGCTGCCATGCAACCTGGGACCACTCCCTCCCGCTCTCTGGGCCCGTCATCTCTAGGACGTAAATTCTAAAACCCGTAAGAGGCTTTAGGCTCGAACAGTAGAAGGAGATCTGCAAAGACCCGGGAGGGCCTCTCTGACTCAGCTGCTTCCTCTTTGTCCCCAGGTCTGGAAATGTGTGGCCTCAAAATGACATCTCTTGGCTAATTTGAGCAGGACTCCAAGACCAGCTTAGCATCTCCATAGTTGGTGGTGTTGAGGTGAGCTCACGGAGCACCACAAGACCGTGTACTTGGATAGCTCTTTGAAATCTCCAGTGACCTTACAGGCTAGGGCAGGTGCCTCTCAGCACATGAGGAGAGCCAATCCTGGAGAGGCTGGCAGAGGCTCTCAAGGTCATTCTAGGCTACGCTGTGCCTGCTCTGGCCTTGACCTTATCCTCACCCCAACTGCAGAACTGTGCCAAAGCCAGTGGACCGAGAAGGAAGAGTGGGGAAGTAAAGGATGTCTTGTTCTCTGAGCTGTCCCTAGGACACAGTCTCCACCAGCTTCATGATGTAGCTGTGGGGGTGAGGATGTCTACATTGTCCTGCTCACCATTTTAGAGTTGGCTCTGGAAGCCAGTGCAGCCCCCTTAAGCGGTTTACCTGAGGGCCTAGTAACTGAGTAACCACCGGCCACTACCCAGTCTCACCTGGGAACAGCCCCCAACCTGGTGAGCAGTCCCGAGCATCTCTGGAGATGCTGCCACCACAGCCACAGAGGCACACCAACAACGCTAGTCCGCAGCCAATCCCACGTAACTCTGTGTCCTTCCAGAAGCCCCAGGGCAGCACAGATATTTCCTGCAGATGTCAGAGGGCACACACTTGAGCAATGTGGAGTACTCAGCTCTGCCCTGCAGTGCCCAAGCAGCCACAGAAGACAAGACATAGCTGTTTAGATGTGGCTGGATCCCAACAAAGCTATATTTACAAACATAAGCCAAAGGCTGGGCACAGCAGGGCATCGTCGACCCCTCCTCTGAGACTGGGATGATGTCTGTGAGACACTTGAGTGCCGGTTCCAATCAGGCGACTGTGCATGCTGGGAGCAAGGATCCTAGTAGCATCTGAGTGAGGCCTGTTCAGTTCAACATGAGAGAAACGGATGATTGATTAGTGATGTCTGCCTTGGCCCTGGTGGAGAGGCAATGTGCATGACGTAAGGTGTCAAGCGGCTGGAGATCCCAGCAATCACAGGAAAGAGCTTAAATGATAGAAAATTGACAAGACAGCCCTGTCACTGCAGGGGGTAGTGGTGGGGGCTCACCTGGGCAGCAGGGAGCCTCTTCCCAAGCAGATTTTCAAACCACAAGGTTTGTGCCTTCACCACATATGTGGTGAGGGACTTGAAGGCAGAGGCCACGTTCATGTTGTTTTTGTTTCTCTGGGTCTAGCGCAGAGGCTGGGCACATGCGCTGAAGATCTCTTGCGAGAACGAATGAGTGAATGAGCAGGCCGGAACTTGACAGGATCTCACATGGGCTGAATATCTCATGTGTCAGTTAAGACCTTGTATCCACAACCCTAGCACAGGACTTGCAGAAAACAGGCATCATCAAGGGCGTTTTCCAAGCTAAGCGACTTTCAAAACACAACTACACTGAAACTAGCAGCCGCGACAGTGCCACCAGGTGCCACCAGGCGCCACGTTACCACATTTTGATTATAGCTCCCCACCCCCACTCTTCCAGGGAGGGGGGCTGCTCTAAGCTCCCATTTTACAGGTGAGGACAAAGAGGCACTGGTGGGAAAGCCAGGCAGGCATGGGGAAGGGACTGGGATCTGCCTGCCTGCCTGTGCAGCTTCCTCTTGCCTGGATGGCCTTGAGTGCAGGGTGGCTCACTGCAGAGACCTTTCGGGGACACAGGAGGGAGGCTGGCTGCCTGTGAACTGGGACAGGTCACACAGCAAAGCAGCCACATGGGGGGTGAGGAGGGGGGACAGCTAGGGCAGTGGCGTGGGCAGGCTGCCTCCCCACCCACTGAGGTCCCCCCAGCTCCTTCACAGCAGCAGGCGGGGAGCCCTGGTGTGCCCGGCGCCCCTGTGATTGGCAGCCTGCAGATGGCGGGGTGCCTTGGAATTTATTATCCAAGCATGCCTTTCCGAGGGGGCCTCTCTGCCTGACACCGCTTTATCTGAGAGCTGGGAATGGTTAGCCGAGCCCATCTGTTAGCCGAAGAGGGGAACTCAGTGGGTGGGGGAGTGTGTAGAGTCATTTAAAAGGAATTTCTCTGATGCAGAGGCCAGGGTGGTAGGTTATCTGCCCTTGGACCCTCGACTGCCGGGCTCTGGGACCCTGGGTCTTGCAGTGGTTCTGTGGCTGGCTGTACCCTCCTTGTTCTAAACCAAACATTGCCAGGCCCTTCCCACTTACAAGCAACTGGAACCCCACAGTGATCTTCTGGAGCTGAAAAATCTATGCTTTAGCCACCTCACTGTCTTGGGGACAGATGGGAATAGATGCACGGATCTGAGTTAATACTGGGGTCGCTGATGAATCCAGGAGCTGCAAAATAAATAAGGCAGGTTGGTGTTCCCCTGAGGTTGCAGGTCAACTGACTTTGCATCCTCCCTCAAACTGACCTTGGGAGAGGCTCCCGGACGTGTGATGGGAGCTGATGAATGGCAAGTGTGCACAGGGGTGACCCTCCACTGGGCACTGAGGGCTCATGGGTACCTGGGAGGGGCTGGGGAGGCCCTAGGACCTGAGTTTGAGGGTGGCTCCTGCTGGATGGTGCAGGAGCATGGTCCACTCCCAGAGACTCCAAGAGACCAGATCGTTGGGGGTGACGACACATGTTGGCCACAGAGATTGCCCTTGCCCAGTGTCTCACTGAATCCACCTCCACTGCCCCAGGACTCCGTGCAGCCTTGTCATCCTGAGGCAAAGTACTTCTGGAAGCTGCACAAGACCTCAGTGAGCGCTGGACCCAAACATGCCCTGAACCCCAGCTCAGCCCTCACCCCGCTGCTCACTCCTGCCAGTCACCACAGGGATTGAGGCTTGATACTTTTTTTCTGACATGTGCCTTCTCGTGGACACCACAGGAGTCCACGTGGAATCTTCCACATTCCACATGTGTCCTCTCCAAAAGATGTAAAGTGGGAGGGGCTGGGCCAGGGGGTTACAGCTGGTGATGCCTGGCAGAGCCCCTCCCCTGTTATGTTTCCATAGGCTCTGCCCCTCCTTCCAGGAACCCAGAACAGTAACGACTGAGCGATTGATTGGTATTTCATTGTTTAATGGATGTCTGTCCTGATATACAACAGTTTCCACAATGGTGGAGTCACCACACTCGTGGCTTACTGTGTGCACTTTTACTGTAGGGAGAGACAAGCCATTGTATCGACTCAGTGGACATTAGACGATGGATGGATGGATGGATGGGTGGGTGGGTGGATGGATGGATGGATGGATGGATGGATGGATGGATGAGTAAATGCGTGATTGAATAAGTTTGTGAGTAAATGACTTAACAAGCAAGTAATTGAACTGATGAATGAGTGAGTGAAATAAGCCAGTGGCTGGGCTCAGTAGGATGATGGCAAGCAGAAGCCTAGGGATGGGAGGCCTCTGGGCAATAGGCCCAGCCTCCGGGTGTCTGAGGGATACCTTCACACTCTCTCACTGAAAGGAAGTCAGGGCAAGAACTGAAAGAGGGCAGGATCCTGGAGGCAAGAGCTGATGCAGAGGCCACGGAGGGGTGCTGCTTACTGGCTTGTTCCCCATGGCTTCCTCTGCCTGATTTCTTACAGCACCCAGGATCACCAGCCCAGGGATGGTGCCATGTATAGCTGTCTGGGCCCTCCTCCATTCATCACTAATTAAGAAAATGTGTCTCAAGTTTGCCTACAGGCCAATCATTTGGAGGCATTTTTTCTCAGCTGTGGTGCCCTCTTCTCTGATAACTCTAGCTTGTGTCAAGTTGACATAAAACTAGCCAGCATGCCATCTTTGCTCTGGCTTCTCTGTGGCTGCTGCCACATGCACTACTGAGGGTCAAGCTTCCGACCTTGTCTTCTGAGGGTCAAGCTTCCGACCTTGTCTCCAGAAATACCTCCCGATCCCAAATGTCCCCTAGTCCCTGCCCCAGGTGAGCAGCACAAACTCATCTAAGCCTGTCTTTGCCTCTTCTTCATCCCAGGCAGGTGCTAGGGAAGGGTAAGGTCTGCTTGCACATGAAGGGTGTTCGGCCCACAGTAGAAAGCTGAGGAAGAGGTACCAGAAGGTATCAGCAGCAGCACAGTCTCAGGTGTGATGCTAAGCAGGCAAGTGTGATGATGGATAGAGAAAGCTGCGGCTTGCAGGTGTGTGCCTCTGCGTGTGTGCACGAACATGTGTGCATGTTGTGTGGGCATGTGTGCTCATGGATCTGATCATTCTATGCTTCTGTTCTGTTTTCCTCCCTACTGACCATCCGCTCACAGGCTGAGGGTTTATTGAGTGCTTCCTATGAGCTAACCACACTATAGGAAGTACAGCAGTGACCAGGATCAGTTCCAAGTTGCCCGAGGTGATCACTTCCTAACATGTTGAAGCAATGGCAGGGCCTTGGGGACATCCACAAGATTGCCCACTGAACCCCCGAACCACAGGCCATAGGGACCTTCACAGACTTGGTGAATACCATACCCAGGCTATGGGGGCCTTTACAGGCTGTGTCACAGAGCATACGTACCTCAACCCCATGTGTACTCATGGTATTCAGCACGATTGGAATGTGACAGCCACCTGACCATGTCAACCTCTCCCTCAGCCTTCAGGCTCTCCATTCAGACTACAAACCCTAGCAGGCGATAGAGGACAGGGCTTTCTCAGTGTTCCATAACCAGGCAGGCCCATTCTGGCTCCATTAGAGTGTGTGGTGCATCTGCACCTCAGACCTGAATGGACTTGGAGTCACCTGGGAGACACATCTCTGGATTGACTGAGCAGGGAAGACACAGTCCGAATGTGGGAGGCACCATTTCATGAGCCGGTTCAGAAAAACAGAAGAAAGCCAGCAGACACCAGCATTGACCTCTCTGCTTCCCGACGGCAGATGCAGTGGGACCCAGCCGCCTCACACTGCTGCTGCCTGCCTTTCCCGCCATGCCAGACTGCAACCCTCACACCTTCATTCTTTAAGTTCTCCCACCAGGTATTTGGTCATAGCAGTAGGAACATCCGCTGATAAGGAGGGAGGGTGGGCAGCAGAGGGATGCTGAGACGAGAGCTAAGAAGGGGCCTAAGGAACCACACCAAGGAGTGTTCATCTGTCCTGAAGGCAATGAGAAACACACTTCAAAAAAAATGGAATAAAATCAAAGGAGAGTGCCGGGGCCCTACTGGAGTTGTACAAGATGGGGCAGCTGAGTCAGCAGCCAGCTGCCGCCATGCCATTCTGAGCAGAGCCAAGCACTGAGCTCAGACTAGTTCAGGGCTGAGATCTGTCACTAAGAAAGAAGCTACCGTAGGGCTTCCACTCCTGAGGTGTGAGCTGGCACCCTGGAATATGCTGTCTGATCAATGGCAACACCTCACTCCTCCTTCCTGCAGTGGAGAGAAGAGTGCCACACACTGGGGATGGTGTCCTCAGAGCTCCCAGCGCATACCATTGAGCGCCAAAGCAAAGGATGCTCCCCCAGCCTTTTAATCAAAGATCACCTGGCCCCCTCCTCTGCTTCCTCTCTGGCAGAGTGGCAACTCTGTCGAAGTGCCTGCCACACACAAGACTCCCTGTCAGAAGGGACGGTGATTCCCCGCGTCACAGACTCTCCTCATCACCGTCACCAAATGCCCAACAGAACAGCTGACAGAAAGAAGGGAGTATTTCCTGGGGTTCTGGGTTTTAGAAGGCTCAGTTTGTTGTGGGGGGGGGGGGCGTGGGGAGGCAGAGCTGTCCGCGGCATGGAAGGCAAGAAAGCGCAGAGGAGAGACTGGCAGTGCTCCCCCACCCCCATTTCTTCCACCCATGTCGCCAGCTCATGGGATGGTGTCATCCACATTCAATGTGGGTTGTCACCGCTGGTTAATCCTCTCGGGAAAAGTCTTCAGGCACATCCTAAGCTGTGCCTCACCAATACCCTAAGTCATTCTAAAACTAGTCAAACTGACCATGAAGATGGACAATGGCAGTGATGGGGATGATGGTGGTGGTGATAATGGTGATGGTGATAGTAATAATGGTGGTAATAATGGTGGTGGTGATGTTTCTTGGTGTTGGTGATGGTGATGGTGATGATGCTGATGTTGTTGGGTGTTGGTGATGGTGATGATGCTGATGTTGGTTGGTGTTGGTGATGGTGATGATGGTGGTGGTGGTGGGGATGATGATAGTAATGATGGTGATGATGATGGTGGTGGTGGTGATGTTGATGGTGGTTGGTGTTGGTGATGGTAATGATGGTGGTGGTGGGGATGATGATAGTAATGATGGTGATGATAATGATGGTGGTGATGCTGATGTTCATTGGTGTTGGTGATGATAATGGTGATGGTGGTGATGTTGATATTGGTTGGTGTTGGTGATGGTGATGATGGTGGTGGTGGTGATGTTTCTTGGTGTTGGTGATGGTGATGATGATGGTGGTGGTAGTGATGTTGGTTGGTATTGGTGATAGTGATGGTGATGATGGTGGTGATAATGATTATATTGATAAGATCTTAGATCTGACTTGGGCACAGGAGGAGAGAGACTGGACCAGAATCTGAGGGACAATTTCAAGAAACAATCTGTGTTCTTTTCCCCTAGATTACACTTTTTCTAAACTGTGTGAGGCACTTGGGCCCTGTGTATGCTCACAGAGCATCAAGGGTACTCTAAACCACCCCAGTGGACACCATGAAGTCCAACACCTGAGGAGCATTGTGTGAGCTGGAATTCTAGGTCACTTGGGTGATTCACGCCCAGGTTCCAGTGATGTCATATCTGGGTGACCTGGGTTTTCAGTAGTGCTATGGGAAAAGGCAAGGACGTGGAGCAGGATATGAGTGTGGAGAATCCAAGCTGACGTCGAGGCCCCAGGGTGCATGTGGTCCACAGAAAGCTGCAGTGCTTGTCTACAAAGGCAATTCCGTCTTACAGTGTCACAGATTATCGTCTTCAGCATCTGTGACACGAGGACATTGGTGCTCATTAAGTTGTCACCATAAGCAGAGCTGGAGGGATTTCTGGCAAGAATTCCTGGATGATCTGGAGCATGTGATGACCTCTGCTCTGGGACGTGGGTCTCCCCATGTCTGGAAAGGAGGTGGGTAGCTCTGAGCTTCCAGCCTGCCTGGAGGCTCAAGGGAAGGCCAATCAGGAAACCCCACCTCTCAGATGCCAGGGAGTTTTTATTTACAGCCTACAACGGAGGGTGGCCATCAGAAACACGCCCTCTGCGATCCTGGTAAGGCACACCATTCATTCTTTCGGGTGATACACACCTAGATGTATTCTCCTTGAGTCGCTCTGCTGGCCTGGACTGAAGATCTGCCCGTATCAGTGTATAGAGAAGAAGAAGGGAGACAAGACAATCCCAAGATCTTTATCTTTGTAATAAACCTCAAAGAGCAACACGCAGCTTACTGGATCAGAATTCAGAGTCTAGACAGAAGCATAGACAACTCAGATCAGCGGGCCTTGGAAAGGATGCCGAGAGTATTTCACGGGGAAAATCAGAGGCAGTGGAGAGCCACGTATGACAAAACAAAACTCACTTCAAAGTGGGATTCTAACAAGAGCTAGAAGTACAAACCTGCTAGAAGAAAATGCAGGGACACTAAGTCTCCCGGGCGTGACTTGAGATGGTGCTGAAAGCTGAAGAGAAAAAAAGAAAAAGGAAAAAAAAAAAACAAGTCAAACTTCATCAAGATCAGAAAGTTTGTGTCAGTCCCTGGAGTAACTGAAGGACTGAAGGAAAAGACACTAAGAAACACACATAGAAAAGCTGGGGTCCGGTGGGCCGTGCTCACTCTGATGGTATGGCACCAACGGCCTGTTGGTTGCGTACAGGATAGGAGGCGGGGCTACCTGGAGTGCTGGCTTGTTTTGTGCCAGCTTGACACAAGCTAGAGTCATCTGGGGAGAGGGAACCTCAGTTGCTTCTACTAGACTGGCCTGTGGGCTAGCCTAGGGTACATTTTCTTAATTAGCCATTGATGCGGGAGAGTCCAGTTCACTACGGACAGTGCCATCCTTGGGCTGGTGGTCCTGGGCCGTATAAGAGAGCAGGCTGAGTAAGCCATGGAGAACAAGCCAATAAGAAGCACCCCTCCATGGCCTCTGTTTCAGTTCCTGCCTCCAGGTTCCTGCCTTGAGTACCTGCCCGGCTTACCTCAGTGATGGACTATGATGTAGAACTGTATACTGAAATAAACCCTTTCCTCCCCAAGTTGCTTTTAGTTGTGGAGTTTTATCACAATTGAAACCCCACTAAGACAGCTAGGCAAGCGGTCTCAGGCTGTGAACATCCAGGAGAAGGAAGCTGATGCTGCTTTTTTTTTTTTTTTTTTTTGCACACATTACCACCATTCATACTTGGACCAGAGGAAGGCTTTGTGCTGTCTGTCTATCATTTATCTATCTATCTATCTATCTATCATCTCTCTATCTATCTATCTATCTATCATCTATCTCAGCCTTAGCCAGGGGAAGGCATTGCCAATTTCCCATGAGTCTAAGGCTTTGGTCCTTGATATGGCTATATTCATACTAACAACACACATTCACTCAAGACTTCCTGGCTGCCCCCCATCCACAGGCTAGGAAAGGGGAGGGTGGTTAAACAGATTGAATCAGAAGAATGTGTGACATATTCCTGACCTCCACTGACACATACATCCAAGATGTGTCCATCAGAAAAAAAAAAATACAATAGAACATTTTAATATAAGAAATAAATGGAAATTCTGTGCTGTGGGATGGCCTGTATGTCAAATGTGTTGCTCTGATTGGTCAATAAATAAAACACTGATTGGCCAGTAGCCAGGCAGGAAGTATAGGTGGGACTAACAGAGAGGAGAATTGAGAGAACAGGAAGGCAGAGGGAGACACTGCCAACCGCCACCATGACAAGCAGCATGTGAAGATGCCGGTAAGCCACGAGCCACGTGGCAAGGTACAGATTTATAGAAATGGATTAATTTAAGATGTAGGAACTAGATAGCTAGAAGCCTGAGCCATTAGGCCAAACAGTTTAAATAATATAAGCATCTGTGTGTTTATTTTATAAGTGGGCTGTCGGACTGCTGGGGATTGGCGGGACCTGGAGAGAAAACTCTCCAGCTACAATTCTGAGCAAGAGACAGTGGGGTAACTGGTTACACATCCATGGGGGAACAGGGGCCAAAGCAGAAGAACCTAGATTTTTCTCCTGAGGAAAGTAGAGCGTTCTAGGTGCTTTCTATAAAGGGAACCTGCAGGATTAAGGCTGAGTGAAGAGACTCCTGCAGGAAGCTGGGTGATATGGAGGTGGGAGCTGAGAGAGCTGGTGTAAGGGAGATTTGTAGGCATGATTGGCAGGGCTTCGTAAGGGGTGAAATGAAAGTGGTGAGGAAGTGCTGTGCCCAGGGATGGACAGATCCCGCCTCACGCCTCTGTACACCTGCGGAAGGGATGGGTGAATGAATGGACAAACATTGCCTTTGACAGCTCACAGTTGAACCTGGGTCTTAATTCAGCTCTGAGAAACCTCTCCAGAGATGCATCAGGTTCTAGGCCGTTCTCTGCCAGCGTCCCTCGCGAGAGAAAACTCAGAGGCCACTGTGGACTGGGGTCCCGGGTGCTGTGGTGACAAGGGTGCTCTTACTGGCCTCAGGTGACATCTCACTTTGAACCAGATGGCCTGGAAGTGCTCGGTCAGGGGAGACACTGACCCAGGCAGGAAACAGCATCTACTGTCACGTGTTTGATGAATAATCTTAGCCTCCTTGGGAGGAGGAAGCAGGGCCTCTGAGGACCAGTGGCTTCTAGGAGCCAAAATCTCACCGGTCAGTTTACGGGAGCTCAGGGGCCTGTCCCACCCTTCCTGTGGTCTACTCTTGTAATGGGGTTCCTGCAGGAGATGTCACGGGTAGGCATCCACAGTTCCTCCACTTCACCTTTTCAGAACATTCCAGCCTCGGGTATCTCTTCTCCAAGGCCTTCGCTGGGTGCTGAAGCTTTCTCTGCCCTTGAACCCAGTGAAAGGGTCCTGCCTGGGGTTTAATAAGCTCACCCACACCCAGAGGCGGCTTTGACGCTGCCGCAGAGAAGCTCGCCAGTTCATTATCTCCTCCGCTTGCCTCCCACACAGCTGTACTCCATTCTCCAAGTGTTCCTGGTCTCTGGGTCATGTGACCGCAATGGTGCCTTTCCCAGGTGTCTTCTGGGGTCTCCTGTATGGAGTCAGCCGGTCTCAGGGGGGTTCTCTTGGGAATGAGAAGGCCCTGGAGCTGCACAGGTTGGGGAGCCTTTGTCCTTCCTGGCTCCCAAGACTTGTGGGAGCCGCAGGCAGGTGTGACAAGTGGCCAGACACCCCAGTCCACCTGCCCTGGAGACCCCCAGCTGAGAAAACAGTCTTCCTAAACCTGATGTATCCCCTGCTACCTCAAGATGATGCTGACAGCGCCACCCGGCTTCCGCCAGTTCCAGTTCCACCAGGACGCAGCAGTGACCCACCTCTGCAGAAGCCGGGGCCGCACCCAGAAGAAGCTGGTCAGCACCGCATCTGAGTCCGCTCCACCTGCCACCCCGCACCCTCCCACCCCCACCCCCAGCTCCAGGATGAAACAATTAAATCATTTGCTGCCAGGACCTGGAGGTGGCAGTCACACAAAGAGGAGCGTAAACAGTCTTACGTGTAATTAGAAGTTACACCTTTTTTTTTTTTTTTAATCAGTGCGACCCAGACTGAAGATTATTTTCTGCTTGATATAATTCTAATTTTGACCCCCTCCTCCCACCTCTACACAACTTCAGGAGGATAAAGGCCATGGGGAGCAGTTTGGGATGTGGCAGGATCGAGGAGGCCTCTGTTCACACCATTTGTCCTGCACTTATCTGACCAAAGTCCATCTGCAGCAGATGCTCCATTCCGAGCCTAGGTTAGCAGCCAGGTGGCCTCAGGCCTGTGTCCTGAGGTCAGGGACACTCTAAGGCCTGTCTGGGTCAGCTCTCGGGTCCACCAGTCCCACTGAGTCTAGCGCCAACCCCTTCCTAAAGGCCGGAACACCTGCCTGCCCTGTCCACCCTTTCTCCCAGATGTTGCTGTCTTGCTGCGGGGGCCTCCCTTATCCTAGGCTTAGGCTAAGAGCTCGACTCTGTATTTCAGACTGAGTGCCACCCCACAGCTCCCGCCTCCTCCATCACTGGCCCAGTCACCCCCTTAGACTCCAGCGGCTAGCCCCTCATCCACCGTATGTCCCCCTGCTTCCCCGACCCTCACCTCATGAACCACTTCCATCCCAGTCCTTTTGTCAACATGATCACGTGTGTTCCAGCTTCCTCTTGTCTCCTCCTGCTGGCGTGCACCCCATGAGAGGGCTGGGAAACCTCCGTGGCCTGGAGGACTCAGCACACAGTAGGTGCTTAAGGAGCCGCCACCCACGGGACCCATAGGGGCATCGCATTTCTTCACTCCTTGGAAAAAAACCTTTCCTGAACGACTCCAGGCTCTTTCCCGGAGACTCCAATTACATGTTTATGAGTCATCAGCTCCTGAAGTTGGCAACTGGAGCTTAACACACAGATAAACCAACCGCCATTAAGGACGTTCGGTGGCCACTGGGGTGGATCAAGTCGCTAATCACCCAAGGCACTGCAATTAAGCCAATTAACTGTTCCGACATATGCTGGGCTGCTACCGGCTTCAGTGGCGGGGCATCTGTGAAGTTTGTGCGACTTATTTACGGCCCGAGATTCTGTTCGGGGACGCTAACCAAGGTGGACGGAGGCAGTGCAAAGGGCCGCAGCAAAGACTCGCTGGCTGGGCGTGTACCCGGACGGTCACCTCATCCAGGGCCAGGGAAGGATGGAGGTGCAAGGGCACCTCAGTGTGGGTTAGCGGCCTGGCATGGCTGGGGCTGGGGTCAGCAGCAGTCCTCTGTGAGGTGGACTCCTCAGGACAGGAGCTTTCCCCGTGAACAAGCTAACCCTCCATTCTTCAAGTGTGGAAAAGGAAGCCTCCGGGCCTCTGGTGGTGAGGAGGAAGATATCGTCCAAATAAACGCTTCTTGGGCTTTGGCAACCGTGATTTTTGACAAGCTCCAAGGAGGCAGGAGTGAGGGGGAGAAAGAGTGGCCCCGCACTCAGTCCCTCCTGGTTTCAGTCCCCGCCTGGGCTGGCTGTCCACTACTTTATGCAACCACATCCCCTCTCGGCTGGGGCTCGTAGCCAGGACAGGTACTCCAATCAGAGGGTCTGGCACAGCAAAGGCTCCAGCATGTGGCCACCTACTTTCCCGACACTGGGAGAGAAGGAACAGAAGGGATTCGCCCTAGGTCACCAAGCAACTGAAAATGGAGCCCGGGTCTCTGTTTTGTTAGGAGTTCACTCCATCCTCCCGTGCACTTTTTAATCTTGCAAAATAAAGCTGTCCTTTGTCCTTTGGACAAGAGTCACACTCTCTGAGGTCATCAGTGTGTGGAGGACATGGCCTTTTGGTCCTAAGGCTTTCACAGGTGTGGTGTCCTTCAAAGGCTTACCAAGTCACTTTGCTGGATGACTTATCCACAAGGAAATGGTTCAGAAAGGGCAAGTGACCTGCTCCAAGCAACACAGCCCAGAAATGGTACAGTCAGAATTTAAACCCAAATCCCTTTATCCCTTTGTGTTTCCATATCCCACGTGTGCTGGAATCCCCTCCACAAGGCACACCAGTTGGCAATTATAAGATTAACCCATGGCTTTATAGTGCCCCCTCCCCTCAGCAGCTCCAACTGCGTTGTGGGCTCCCACAAGGCAGCGGTCCGTGGCTGAGGGAAGAGACTAGACAGAGGGATGGGGCTTCTGAAACAGAGGCAGGTCTCAACCTCAGAGTTGTCCCCACAGCACTCGGGACCTGCCCCAGCCTTCAGGCTCCACTGGGCACCACCACCAAGTCTTTCAGAGTCTACAGTACATCTCTGATCTTCCATGACGATGAGAGCAGGGATGCCCGAGATGGTGTCTTTACGGCATCAGCCTAAGTCAGGAAAGGGAAGACAGGTGCTCCCATGGAGAGCACGCCTCAGGCTCCAGCCAGACCCAGGTGCTGGTTACTAGCTGCTGGCTAGGCTGAGGGATAGCAGGGGGCGTTCACACTCCTCTTCTGGCTGGGACTTCGGAGTTTGCCAAGCTTCTTCGTGCAGTGTGGTTCATTCAGTATAGAAACTCGAATCTCATACTTGCATATGTATCCATAGATTGCGCAGAGTCCTGAGGGGTGTCTGGAGCATCTAGGATAGTGGAGGTCAGAGCAGAGTTTTGCATTTGGTAGCCACCTCGATAGAGCAAGCTGCTCCAGTTGCGAGTATTAAGTTTTGGTGCTGGCAAAAAAAACTGTCCGGCAACTTCGTAAAGTAAGTGTATTCCTGGAGTCTATGTGACCGTCACGTTGGTGAGCGTGGGCCACTGCCAAATTGCTGCTTCAAGTGGGTTAATTGTCTCTGTGTCAAGTTCACTGCCATTAAAAGAGAACTCCTCTCTATGACTCTGAAGATGCCACATTGCCCAACACAAGGCTGCAGCAACTGTGGGGACCGTGTGCTCAGACAGTGTCCCCTGAGGGACTGCAGTGAGAGCCATCTGCCAAAGAGAGCTGGGGACCAGAGACACAGGACACCTCCCCCAGACTGATGCCCAGCATCACCTTATGGGACCTGGGCACCCTTAAGGTGATGAGATGGGACAAGGCTGCCGGTAGGGATGGTCCTCGGCTGACCTGGGGGGGGGGGCGGGCACTGGACTCGTGAACATGGATGCTGTTTCTAGAAAACAGTCACAGGTTTAACGACACAGATGAGAAGAGGCTGCCTCCTTGGGCCTCCCTAGGTCTTAGGAAGATACACTCTTGTGAATTACATAAATTAAACTACGACGTAGGAACTTTCTAGAAGGTCCTGTTCCCTCACAGTGACTTAAGGCAGGTCTCCTCATCTGTTAAGCAGTGTTACCCTGTTTATTCGCTGCATGTTATTCTATGATAGCAACGCACTGGATTGAGACCTGGGATGGCCAATCTTGATCGTCAACTAGATGGGATTTAAAAATCGCCACAGAAGCAGATCTCTGGGTGTGTCTGGGAGGAATCTTCTTAAATAGATTAAACAAAGCGGGGGGGGGGGGGGACCCTTCCTGAAGGTGGGTGGCACCATCTAACCTGGATTTCCTGACAGTATGGCCAGCTGCCTCGCTCTCCCCTCCACGCTGGCCTGTGACCCGGGACTGGGGGCCACCCCTCCTTCCTCCAGCTGTGTCTTGTCAGGGGTTGTGTGCTAGCAGGATACAAGCAACAACTGCAAGACTCGCCGCCACCCAACTTTCCCCGTGGGCGAGAACGTCGCTTGTTTCCAATTTTCTTTCCGGTGCTTGTGAACGAGGTCGCTTTTCTTGAGAATATCCATCTAACCAGAAGTAGATACGTTGGCCCCATGGCAGATTTTCTAGAACAGCACATCCAGGACACTGGGAGGGCGTGTCTGAAGGGGCTATGGATCTGCTAAAAAGTGCTCGCTAAGGAAAAAAAAATGACTCAAGAACAGAACCTCTGAGAGGACCCAGGGAGGCCACAGAGGCTGTGTCTCTCATCTCACTCAAAGATAACAACAGATCAGGGAGCTTCAAGGTGCCCAACAAACAGCAATTGTTCCCACAAACCCTAGAAAAAGCTTAGGTCTTCCCAGAGACTCACATCACTGCAAACAGCGCTCACCTCAATTAGAGGCCGAGGGTACAGTCATCGATATCACCTGTATCCGTTCCCACCAGTTGCATTGTTGCCGGTGACTGTTACCTGGCATTGTGAACCTGTCTGGACACCCATGCTTCTCTTTGGCTTTGTAGCTCAGTTGGCAGAGTGTTTTCTGGATGGACAGAGCCCTGGGCTCTACCCCCATCAACGCACAAACTTGGCGTGGTGGTGCGTGCCTCACTGGGGTACCTGGGAGGTGGAGGCAGTAGAATCAGAAGTTCAAGATCTGTCCTAGGCTATACAAGTTGGAGGCTAGCCTGGATTACATGAGACCTGGCCTCAAAAAGCTAAAAGCAAAAACCAAGAAACAAAGCCCAAGCGTTCAGGTACTTGGATTTTCAACTCAGCTCATTCTTTGATTTCTTAGCAGCATCCAAGACCTCGCTCTGTTCCGATCAGTGAGCCCCGGTTACTTTTCTAATTGTTTAATCTGTACACACTTTCATTTCATGAGCTCAACCAATCTGTGTTTTCTTTAACAGCTTATTGTTTTGTCTTTTTAGACACATCCTTGGTGCTCAGGGTCATGCATGGGTCATGAACCCATACTTGTAGCCAAGATCACCCTGCTGCATGTGTCCTGGTGGCTGCAGCCCTTCACGAGTCTATTTTGCTGAATGAGTGTGGAGAAGGCTTAACTCCAGTTTTGTCCTCTAATGTTTCAACAACCGTCTCTTGCTGTTTGTGAAGTAATCGTTCCAGCTGTCCAGACGCTGCCTTTATCACACACAGATTCTCTCAAATCCTCAGGGTGTCTTCCAGACAGTCCAATGTTTGCAATTAGTGAGCAAAGTGTCTCTAATCCCCCTAGACAACGCTCCCTGGAGCCCAGCTCTGCCTCTGAGGAGAGTTCTTCTTGAGCTTCATCCACCCACCCGCTCACCCATCCTCCTAACCACTCACCCATCCTCCTAACCCTTCATCCATTCTCCCACCCCCTCACCAACCCACCCCTATCCACCCACTCACCCATCCTCCTAACCCTTCATCCATTCTCCCACCCCCTCACCAACCCACCCCTATCCACCCGCTCACCCATCCTCCTAACCACTCACCCATCCTCCTAACCACTCACCCATCCTCCTAACCACTCACCCATCCTCCTAATCCCTCATCCATCCTCCTAATCCCTCATCCATCCTCCTAACCACTCACCCATCCTCCTAACCACTCACCCATCATCCTAACCACTCACCCATCATCCTAACCACTCACCCATCATCCTAACCACTCACCCATCATCCTAACCACTCACCCATCCTCCTAACCACTCACCCATCATCCTAACCACTCACCCATCCTCCTAACCACTCACCCATCATCCTAACCACTCACCCATCCTCCTAACCACTCACCCATCCTCCTAACCACTCACCCATCATCCTAACCACTCACCCATCCTCCTAACCACTCACCCATCATCCTAACCACTCACCCATCATCCTAACCACTCACCCATCATCCTAACCACTCACCCATCATCCTAACCACTCACCCATCATTCTAACCACTCACCCATCATCCTAACCACTCACCCATCATCCTAACCACTCACCCATCATCCTAACCACTCACCCATCATCCTAACCACTCACCCATCCTCCTAACCACTCACCCATCATTCTAACCACTCATCCATCCTTCCATCTTACCTCACACTCTCCTTTCCCTCCTTCTTCCTGTCCATTCATCATTCATTCAACTATTATCTAACCGTTTCCGGTCCCCCTCCCTTCCTCCCCCCCTCCCTCCCTCCTTTCCTCTCATCCTTCCCTCTGCCATCCACTCCTTATCCACCCTCCTCCTCCCTCCCTTCTCAGCCATTGGTCCACTCAGCAGGGTGCTTATTCCCTCCCTCAGCCGTGCACCCTTCCCCCTCCTCTTTCTCTCCCTCCTCCCTCTGTCCACTCAACGTGATTAGTGCTTCTCTTTCTTCAGATCGTCGATACAAAGTCAGCTTCAGTGTTGTTTTTTTGTGCCGGGTGCTTAGCTACACAGGTCACCAATGAAGAAAACAGACTTAGAGAAGCCAGTTGGCCTGCCTGGTGTCCCCTGGGGAGCACACGGTGACATTCCACTCAGGCTGCCTCACATCACTGTGTCTCCTGAACTATCACAGATTCACTTTTCATATAAAAAAAAAAAAAAAAAAAGAAGAGCTCATGGGTGAGGGCCCTGGTGGTCTAAAGTCTGTCCCTGATTGGAGGAGGAGGGAGGTGAGTCATTTTCACAGGAGTGTGAATTAGAGCTTTCCCCAGGAAGCGCAAGAGAGGTTTCCCTTCTTCAACAGTTCAGAACCCCATGCCTGCCCCCCCCGGGATCCTTCAGACTCCAGTCCCATTTGTATGTAGCATGATCAGACCTCCCATGCTGGAAAGAAGGGCCCCAGGGCTCTGGGGCTCCAGGCAGCTTCCCTGCAACAAGAGAAAGAAAAGGTATCAACGTGCTTCAGATCGCCTTCTGGGCCCAGAACTTCAGAAAACCTCGCCATCTGTCCACTGGAGCGTGTTCCAAAGTTTTAAGTACCTCTTTTTCCATGAACTCCGTTAAAGTTAACCTGGCCTCGGAATATACGGGGGAAATCTGCTATAAATAGAGGTAAATAGAGATTGTAAAGATAAATAACGCCACGGCCCTGGGAGGAGCGATAATGCACTCTATTTACGGCCGGCCCTGCGCAGCCTGTGCGTGTCCTTAATGGCTTACTTCTGCTCTGGCAGCCTGACTCCCTGTTAGGCCTCTAAAGATTCAGTGTCACAAAAAGCTTACAGATAATTAAATATTGATTTTTGTTTTCTAATCCTATATAAAAATTGTCCTGGGTCTCCCAATGGTGGTTTTATCTCCCTCGGACGTGGGAGAAACGTGGTGTCTTTTAACCCTCTTTGCGCCCCTCCTGTGAGCCAGGGAGGGTCCCAGGCTACCACGTGCTCCATCCTAACCCAATGCTCACTGACGCTTCGAATCTGAACCCACAGTTTGCCTGGGGTCCTGGGGACGGGCAGCCAGAGCACCAGAGTGATCAGCTCTGGTCCCCAGCTCTCTGTCCTTGGTACCCACGCTCATTCCCTTGTCCTCGCCAGGAGCCCATGTCTGGGAAGACAGCCAGAGAGGAGCATGGGATGAGAGAAACCCTTCCTTCTTCAGCTCCCTTTGCTTTATTTCTTTAAAAAAATTAAATTAAAACATTTAAAAAGGCCCTTATTGTCATTTTGTGTCCAGAGTGGAACAAGGGACAGCTGGCAGAGTGGCGAGCTCCCTGGCTAGACAGCTGGGAGGAGGCAGAGAACCAGAACCAGGTTTGGAAAGCCAGGCCCCACCGTGTGTTGGCTGTGTGGTTTTGAGTGAGCAGAAAGCCTCTTTGTACCTCACTCTTCCTATCTGTGAAATGGACCCCGACCCTCTCGTACCAGGCCTGCCTGGTGAAGCTAAGCTGGAGAACAACGAGGATCCGTGAGAGGCGGCAGATGATGGCTGGATCCAGTGTGGCACCCATCTGCCACGTGCTTTACAGCATTCTGTAAAGACACGGACTGACCACACTCACCAAAGGCTTTGCCTGTTAGGACCCCCTCAAACCAGACAAAGGTCACAAGGTCACCCAGCCGAGAGTGGGCAGAGTGTCTGTGAGTCCTTGTTCCTCAGTGCCGGCGGGCAGCCACAGGAAAGGCACAGGTGCCCAGAGCCACATATTTTTAATGTATTTTTTAAATATTTATTTTTATTAATTTTTGTATGTGTGTCTGAACATGGATATGTGCGTAAGTCCAGGCAACTGGGGAGGCTGGTGGCTTCAGATCCCTGGAGCTGGAGTTACCAGGTAATTGTGAGCTACCTGACGTGCGTGCTGGGAACTGAACTCCGGTCCTTAGGAAGAGCAGTGAGTGTTCTTAACCGCTGAGCCATCCCTCTAGTCCATCATGTGAATTTTAGTTGGCAAATAGCAACTGTAGTGATTTATAGAGCTCAGTGATGTCTTGATGCCTCTTTATCCCCATGGGTGAGTTTATGGAGCCAAACCGCCTCGCCATCGCTGCCCACGCTTCCGTGTTCACAACACTCTGGGAACAGGAGTCACCTGACAGTTGTCTTAGTCGGGGTTTCTATTTCTGCGATGAAGCACAAAAAAAAGTAACTCGGGGAGGAAAGGGTTAATTCCGCTAACATTCCCCATCACAGTCCATCACTGAAGTCACTCAGGACAGGAACTCAAGCAGGGCAGGAACCCGGAGGCAGGAGCTGATGCAGAGGCCAGGGAGGGGTGCTGCTTACTGGCTTGCTCCCCATGGCTTGCTCAGCCTGCTTTCTTACAGAACCCAGGACCACCAGCCCAGGGATGGTACCACCCACCATGGGCTGGGCCCTCCCCCAGCCATCATAGACACACACAAACATCCCCCGGGCTTGTCCACAGGCCAGTCTTATGGAGGCATTTTTCTCAGTTGTGGTCCTCTTCCCGGGTCTGTCTAGGTTTGTGTCAAGTTGACGAAACCCAACTAACAACGAGCCTAACAACATTGCAATAGACGCTTTTACATTCCACGGAAAAGCACAAGCGTCCAGCCTCTCCTTGATGGCCTGGTAGGGATGAGCCCAGATCAGCAGCTACTGGGCCATCCTCCCTCTGCCTCAGGCTCCTCCACCCTCTACTCCAAGGCCTGGTTTCTCCTCACTCTATCACATGGATTCATCTTCTTCCAGCCATGAGCCAACGGCCCTGGGGAGGGTTTTGTGGGTGGGGCTGGAATTAACCTGGGAAGGGTTTCCTTGTTCTTGAGTGGGGTGGGATCAACCTGCTTGCAGAGTTGAAAAGTACCCTCCTTGTGGCTCTGTGAGTTTTGTCCCCGTTGTGGGCAGTGCCGTAAGTAGACAGAGAAACTGATTATGTTGGTGAAAGTAAAGAGCCAGTTCCTGACATGGACTCAGGGCCCTGAGGCTCCGAGCTTCAGTTATTCTCGACTGCTGGAGTTATAAGGGGCTGTGTTTACAGCAGTGGTTCTCAACCTGTGGGTTGTGAACCCATTGGGGGTCGCATATCAGATATTTACATTACAATCCATAACAGCAGCAAAAGGACTGTGTTCTGAAGTAGCAACGAGATAACTTTACCACTGTGGGTCACCACAGCGTGAGGAACTGCACTAAAGGGTCACGGCCTTAGGAAGGTTGAGAACCACTGGTTTACAGGATGTCAACTTTGAAAATGAAATCTGTACCTCACAAAATACCGAGAAATTGTAACTTGAGTAGGAAATTGTTCTAAGACCCTCAAATTCCAGCATCTTTTCCCTGTAAAATTTAGCCAGGTGTGGTGACATGTGCCTATAATTCCAGCCCTTAGAGACACAGGCAGGAGGAGCAGTGGTTCAAGGCCAGCCTGGACTAAATAGAGAGTTCAAAGCCAGCCTGGGCTACATGAGAATATGTCTCGGGAAACCAAAGTAAACAAACAAACAAATAAATAATAAACAAACAAACAAACAAATACAAGCACTTCTTCTTCAAGGAAGCAGGGACATTAAATTAAGGAGGTGAAAATGTCTTTATTTGAACATGCCTGCTTCCTTGAAGAAGCTGTTACGGACACGGAGGGCCCCCGTGCAGTCTTCCCGTGTACCGGGACTGTACCACTTAGGGCTGTCTCCTTAAAGACAGTAACTTAGCACCACAGGGTGATAAGGAGCCTGGCTCACAGGCGCGTTACCCAGAAGCCAGACTTTTCCCTGGACCACTTAAGCGGCCACGACTGGCCCTGTGTTTTCCTAATGAAATCAATACGAGCAAATCAAGATGTGGATTGTGTGCCTCGCTTTGAACAAACCCATCTATGAATGCCACGGCGGAGACACTCACTGGAGGAGAGTGTGCCAGCCCTCCCAGCGGCCACATGCCTCCCTCAGCAGGTGGTGAAGAACAGCTGGAAGTGTGGAGTGGCTGCAACCGGGCCGCTCAGCCCACAGTGAAGCCGTAGGGTGGGGAGAACTGGAGCAACGGAACAAACCTGAATGGATTCAGGAGTAGCGGACACGGTTACTAATGGGCACGTGGCCTGGAACTTCTCTGGTAGCCAGATATCAGCCAAAGAGAGACATGCTCTATTACTCTTGACTTGCAGGAGAATCTGCCCAAAGTGTTTAGATCCGCTGGGTGGGATGGAACGCAGAGCACCCATCCAGTGTTATCTGTCCATTTTATACCGCAATAAAGTACCCCAGGCCGTGTGACTCTAAAAAGAAGAGAAGTGTACTGAGCTCACAACTATGGAGATCCAAGGGCCACATCTGGCGATACCCTTCTTGCTGGCAGCATCCTGGTGCCACCAGAGCATCACCACACAGTGAGATAGGGTGTGCCTGTGAGTGTGTGCCTCCCACCCTGGCTTTCTAAAAAGTTTCAGGTCCCACCCTCATAACCTTGTCTAATCTAACTCTCTTCCACGGGCCCAACTCGCATACAGTGAGGTTCGATGAAGTTTAATGGGGCCCAGTGTTAACACAGGAACTCCTGGGGGAGGGACACTGGGGCTGTACGCAAGCCATCATAGTCAGGGGTGGAGGAGTGGGGAGAATGAGAGGAAACTCGGCACTGTCCTCGTACACTGGGGCAGACCCATGCATGACCCATCGGGGACACGTCCCATCATAAGCAGCATGGGAGAGGTTCCTCTGCTCCGTGCCAGCTTTTGACAACACTGTCTGTCGGCAGGAAATATCTCTACAAATAAAAACAGAGATCCTGACACCAAGACGTCAAAACCAGCACTGAAAACATGAGCAAAACCAAGGGTCTCAACATGATTGCTGGTGACGTGGGGTAGGGGGCAGGGAGGGGGGAGCAGAAGATGATCCTTGCTGGGCTGTGGCTGTTAGTAAGATTTTGAATGTCCCTAGAAGCCCACATGTTACAGGCTCGGTCCCCAGGGAGGTGCCAATGGGAGATGGTGAGACTTTAAAGAGGTAGGGCCTTGTTGGAGGGAGGTCTTAGAGTCTCTGGGGATGTGGTCATCCCATGAGACTAATTATCACATCACATGACTAATGAGATCCCCCCATTTCTCATTTCCTTCCTTCTGCTAATATTGCTGCTGTGCCGAGCTGCCCATTACAGGCAAGAACAATGGAGCAGGCTGACCTTGGGTGGAACTTCCAAAATGGTGAGCTGACACAAACCTTTACTCTTTATAAGTTGATTTGTCTCAGGTAGTTTGTTATAGTGATCGTAATGGGACTATCTTATAACGGTAAGGTGTCAAGTCACACGTCCAGAAATCGGCATTCCCTAGCGCTTCTTGCTGTTCTCCAGCCCTTACAGTGTCTTAGGGTTTCTATTGCTGCGGTGAAACACCATGACCAAAAAGCAAGTCAGGGAGGAACTGAAGGGTTTATGCAGCTTACACATTCATATCACTGTTCATCACTGAAGTCACTCAGGGCAGGAACTCAGGGCAGGAACTCAGGGCAGGAACCTGGAGGCAGGAACCTGGAGGCAGGAGCTGATGCAGAGGCCATGGAGGGGTGCTGCTTACTGGCTTGTTCCCCATGGCTTGCTCAGCCTGCTTCTTTCTAGAACCCAGGACCACCAGCCCAGTGATGGCGTCACCCACCATGGGCTGAACTCACCCCCATCAATCACTAATTGAGAAAATGTCCTACAGCTGGATCTCATGGAGGCATTTCCTCAATGGAGGCTCCTTCCTCTCTGATGACTCTAGCTTGTGTTACGTTGACACACAGTTTTTCTGTGCCCTCTTTGGTGATGTTCCCTGAGCCTTGGGGGGCTGATGCAGGTGTCCCACTTAGGACAGAGCCCTCAACAGCCATTTATTCTCAGCACTTTGATCGTTTATGAGTCTCTGCATTGATTGCTGTCCACTGCAGAAATAAGCTTTCCTGTCCAACCAAGGCCGAGAGCTCAGATCTGTTAGTATATATATAAAAAAAGAATACATAGAAGACAGTTTGACGGTATGTCCATTAGCAAAGCAACAGCCTTGGATTCCCCCTAGGTCCTAGGGCCTCCGGTGATGTTTGTAACCAGGTTTTCAGCACCTATCCTGAATTCCCGTACATCAGGCCTTCCATCTAATCCAAAATCAGTTGGTTCCCCCTGCGCTGGTTTATTTCTCTCAATTTGACATAAACCTAGACCTGGGAAGAGAGACTCTCAGCTGAGGAATTACCTCCATCAGATCGGGCTGCAGGTATGTCTTTGGGGCCATTTTCTTAATTGGAAATTGATGTGTGGTGGTCCAGCCACTGTCGGAAGCACCACCTCCAGGCAGGTGGGCCTGTGCTATATAAGACAGCAGGCTGAGCAAGCTGGAGGGAGCAAGTCAGTAAGCAGCCCTCTTTCATGGCCTCGTCTTTGGCTCTCGATTCCAGGCCCCTGCCTTGAGTTCCTGCTTTGACTTCCCTCAAGGTATGGTAGACTATAACCTGTAGCCAAATAAACCCTTCTGTGGGGGTTGGAAGGAGACTGGCTCTCATAAGCTCATGTATTTGAATACTTGGCTCCCACTTGGTGGAACTGTTTGGGAATGACTAGGAGGTGTGGCCTTGTTGGAGGAGGTGGTGTCACTGGGGGTGGGCTTTGAGGTTTCAAAAGACTCACATCATTCCCAATGCTCTCCCCCTACCTCCTGATTGTGGATCACAATGTCAGCTCTCAGCTGTTCCTGCCATCATCCCTTTGTTCTGCCATCGTGGACTCTAGCCCTCTCAAACCATAAGCCCACATTAAACACTTCCTCTTTTAAGTCGGGCATGGTGTCTTAATGATTGTTCTATTGCCATGAAGAGACACCATGACCAAGGCAGCTTATAAAAGAAAGGATTTAATAGAGATTAATTGCTTAGCCCTCAGAGGGTCGTCCATGACCATCACTGTGGGGAGCAAGGTGGAAGACAGTCAGGAAGACATGGCATGCTGGAGCAGCAGCTGAGAGCTTATATCTTATTCACAGGCAGGAGAGAGAGAGAGAGAGAGAGAGAGAGAGAGAGAGAGAGAGAGAGAGAAAGAAAGAAAGAAAGAAAGAAAGAAAGAAAGATTCTGACATGGGGTTTGTGTCACCCCCAATGACACACCTCCTTCAACAAGGTAATACCTCCTAATCCTATAAACAGTCCACCAACTGGGAATCGAGCATTCAGACATATGAGCCTGGGGGGGGGGGGGGCATTCTCATTCAGTGCCTTATCACAGAAACAGAAAACAAACTAAGACATGGACAGAGTGCAGAGTCCAAAACTTCAAGGTTTAGGTGAAAGGATAAAAGTGGACTCTAAAAACTTAAACACAGGAGTAGCTCTATGAGTTCCCAGAGCTCTGCAGCTCTGGACAAGGCTCTGAAGATGCACAGGTCCAGAGGCCGTTACTAAGGAAAGCCTCCATGGCTCTGTCTGTCTGGGTGAAGAGGCTGACCGCCAGGGGCACCCGCCTTTTTCTGGGTTACCTTGAGGCTCCCTGCGGTGCCTCCCTGTGTGGTGAGGCTGGCATTGTCCCAGCGGGCACCGCAGAAATGCAGATCCTAGAACCCCAGGAGAAGGAGGCCTAGGAGGGGGGCTAGAGCAAGGATAAATTGAGTGAGGATAAACTCACACTACTAAAAGGACTCAGGGTAACTCAGCTCCCACGAGAGACCTATCCAGAGCTTGGCAGAAGCCCACCTAAACTCCTAACCCAATCCCCTGCCTCAAACCCACTCTCGGCATGGAATACTTTACAAGCTTCCCAGAGAAAGGGTTGAACGGTTTCCCTCTCAGCAAGCAGCCCCTAGCACCCTCCAGAGAGCACCAGCCACTCAGAACATCTCCTTATCTCCCAGAACCAGAGGCAGGTATTTGAGAAGGGCACTGTCCTGTCACCTCCCGGCCAACCCCCAGCTTCAGGATCTGAATGGATCTCCTTTCTCCTTTCCTAGTGGCTAGGCTGGACCCAGCATGAGAGGCATGGGCGAGCACAGGGCTCTGAAGGCCAGTGAGTAGTATGTGGTATGGAAGGAGCTTCATGGAAGGTGGTGGCCTCACCCCAGTGTCACCCAAAATGTCCCCAGGATGAGTCCCAGCTGCCCATACTCAAGCCACCCCTCAAATGACTTCTCAGCCTTCCCTTTATTGAGCGAGTGGCATCTCTCAAGAAGGTGACCCTTCCTGTCACGTCTCAGATCCTCTCGCAGGCTGGACAGATTCCTCACGCATGTGAGCTGCGTTCTCTTCCACAGTCTGCTCACCAGTTTATACAGAGACCTCAAATATTTTGCTCAGTTTTCTTTCTTTTCTCTTTTTGTTTTTCGAAGAAGAATGGGAGAGAGCTCTCTTGTAAAGGGAGTTCCCCTCCCCTCTTCCAGTTTTCCTCTCTGCCGAGCCTTCCAGACCCTTTTGTGTGTGGTGTGATTTCATGCTAATGTATGTACGGAACATGAAGACAGTCACAGGTAACACAATGAACCTAACTTTTTTTCTCCCCTTTTTATTGAATTATAATGAGTAGTTTCCATAGCAATTACCGCATCGCCCTGCACCGTTACCAGCAGATTCTTCTCAGTCTCCGGGCCATCCTTATCAACACTGCCGCTTCCTTATTGGGTTCTAAGGGGGGAACACAAGCCCTCTGGGCTAGGGGACAATTACAGAGTATGTTTCAGGGATTCATAAAGCCAAACAGTGTTTTTAGGGTCTACATTTGGCAGCTGGCTTCCCTTCTCACCCTCACCTCAGTCGGTCCAAGGGGCCCAGAGTCACTGTGGGGACCGAGGGCATGGGGTGAGCCCAGGGCTGAGGCTCCGTGGGCTGTGTGGCAGTTAGGGCGCTGTTTCCCTGGAGTGACCTCTTTCTCTCTCAGGGCCAGCTGTCCCCCGAATCCTTGTGAGAGACCAGGGAAGGGGAATGAACCCCATCTCCCCAGCAGCATCCCTAGCTTTTCCCGTCAGCTCCACTGGCTTTGGAGGTGCTGGGCATACACAGGTGTCTTCACAAGAGAGAGATAAAGGAGGCAACCCCCCCGCGGGGTGGGGGGCAGAGTCAGTGGCAGCGAAGTGAGTTAGGAGGAGGCAAGGTTTGAGCCTGGCTGCGTGAAGTCTGTCTCATCCCCCTCATTCCCTCAAGGAGTCATGCTTTGGCTCTGGTTGACAGGGCGGTTTCATGCTGGCCAGGAGGACCCCAGACAGCTTTCAGTGATGCTAAGTGGGAGTGCGTGTGAGGATGCAGAGGGCTCCGTGGGCGGCCTCAGTGCCCCCATCGCAATGGCTGAGCCAACTTCATCACCCCATGTACAAGCAGCAGCTCAGTGACCCGGAGCCCATGGCTAGAGCTGATGCCTAGAGTCAAAAGGCTTGGGTCCTTGTCTTCCAGTCATGCCCAGTCCACACTGGGTCAGTATGAGTGACTTCTCCCTTCTGCCTCAGTTTCCCCGTTTCTCAAAAGAGGCTGTGATTTAGAGAGCAGTGGATGAAAAGAAGATGTGAAAAGAAGATGGGCAAGCTTATGTGCTTATACCTGTGAGGCGCCCTGGGGGGGACAGGCTGGGTCGTGACCTCCAAGGAGCTGATTACTATGTGGAGCCCTTGCTTTCCTAGGTGCCAGGTGAGAAATGTGTGCTGGCAGGTCCAAGAGGTCCCTATTGGCTCTGAAACTCCAGTATTATCCTAGGAGAGGGAGTAGGGTGAGGGTGGGGGGAAGATGGGCATATAAGAACGGATGCTCCAGACAAGACAAAGAAATTGAGTTATCAAAATGTTCAGCAGAGGTTAAGAAGGACACAGCTGGGCACGATCTTTATGAGACTAACACACGTGAGCATTTAAGTTCTCAGCATGCAGGTGTTGAATGAAATGATCTCAGTAGATCCTGGGGTGGGGCCCTCATGACACGAGGCCATATGAATGGGCCTGTAAAGGACAGTCACATGGCTGATTTTTGTTAGTTATTTCCTGGAATGTCTGTCGGGGCTGAGGGTATGCCGTGAGCCCAGGTTTGTAGTGGGAATGGATGGGTCCTCTGCTCCCTGGTCACAGGTATCCTGGATGGAGACTATGAGTGAGGTGCTATATATAGGGTGGGAACCAAGCATGAACTTGACACTGGGCCCTGGGGTAGAAACAATCCTGCAAGGGACAAAGTACTAGGCCACACCAGGCAAAGACATGTGTCAGACTCTGACATCCTCTCCCAGGGCTGGAGAGATGGCTCAGTGGTTCAGAACATCGGCTGCTCTTGCATAAGAACTGGGTTCAGTTTGCGGCACCCACGTGGTGACACAACCCGTCTTACCTCCAGTCACCGGAGATGGCGTGCCCTCTTTTGGCCTCCTCTACACCAGGTGCACATGCAGAAACATATACCTAACATGCAATCAAAACATTCATATGCATAGAATAAAAAATAAATCAATCTTGAAATAAAATGAACTCAGGCACCTGCCACACACTGGGAGACATTTGCTGAGTTGTGGGCCGTGCCCAGTTCTGCACTAGGATGCAGCCACAGGCAAGCTTGTGGGTGTCATGAAGTCCAAGCTTCTCCAGCTTCCACATGACCCAACACCAAGGAGCAGGAATGGCAGGCTGGTACTTGCAGAGGTGCTGAGAGGTCCTGCTGGGGTGGAAAAAGGGCTCATGGTCCCTAGATGACGTCATAGGCCCCAGGGGCCGAGGAAACTAACTCAGCTCAGAAGGACCAGGGAAGCATACCTGGGAACTGTCTACCTAGGACAGCCAGACTCTTCCTCCCCACCTAGTTCCCCAGCCTCCCCAGAGTTGCTGTCCTGGTGAGGGGGGTTATCATGTGACTAGGACTGGAAGCTACCCAGCAATTGGGCGGGACAGTCCTACAGGTTTAGGGACTAGAGCAGCAGATAGTTTATAGGCCAGCGTTGGGGAAGCATGTGCCATGAGGGGCTCCAGAATGCTGGCAGTCCTGTGATCACAGTGCAGGGCACTTAATGCACCGGGATGGGCTTGGCATGTGGGAGTCTCAGGTTGCTGGGGTGGGGCCCTCCCCTCCCTATGAGAACTATGGGAACCTAGCTGCTGTCTACAGACCAAGAAAGCCAGGGTTCACTTGTGCTGTGATAGTTAGGATGACTCAGGGTGGTGGTGGGAAGGGACTGTCTGGTACACAGTAGGCTGTTTTGAGAGTTAGGATGACTCAGGGTGGTGGCGGAGGATGTCTGGTACATAGTAGGCATTTTGAGAGTTAGGATGACTCAGGGTGGTGGTGGTGGTGAATGTCTGGTACCTAGTAGGCTGTTCAGTGTAGCAGTGGCTGCCCCTGGCCTTTACTTACCAGCAACACAGGACAGAAAACAGACAGCATGCAACAGCAATGAGGGGCAGGGCTCAGGGTGTTTGACGCATGCCACGCTGTACCTCTAGGGCCATCCTGATGGCCCCAGAATTGAGTATTAGCTCTACTGTATGATTTCCATCAGGTCGCTCACCCTCTCTGAGCTTCAGGTATGACTGATCCACAATGGAAGTAAAAACAAACCTTCGGTTTTCCAATTGAAAGTCCATTTCCAAAATGAACGCTACGTCAGGTGCACAGTATGCAGTAGGTGCTCACTGCTTTCAGCGGCAAGAATCCATGGTGACATCAGCCTTCAGGGGCTCCAGTGTTTGAAGCTGGGCACCTGGAGACACAAGCCCCCAGGCCTGCCTTGGACCACTGACTGAAGCCATCCAGCTCAGCTTTGGGAGGGATTCTTTGGAGCCTTTCCAGACCCCTTGGATTCCCAGTTTGTGTCTGAGGAAGCTGGACCAGGCAGTAAAGATGCAGCCGCATGTGAGACGGGAGAAACAAAGTCCCTGCCAGCCCCTTGGGGGTCCTTGGCACCACTGTCCTCTGAAATGGTGCTAATGTCCCCAGACAGGGCAGAGCTGGACCAGTCCCGCCACTTAGAGAGAGAGAGATTTAGGGGCCGACACATGGGGAGAGCAGACAGGCAGACTGCTGGATTTACTAGTCTTTACAGCAGGGTTGGCAGGAGGGCCCTGCCATGGGGAGAGCTGTCAGCAGCTCAGCCTGCAGCCAGCGAAGACGCCAGCCTCTCTCCGTGCAGGCAGAGCCCATATGCTTTGCCCTAGAACCTCTGGGGGTGAATCAGAGATGTTACACCCCAGGATTCCCAAGCATGGCTGGCAGCCAGGGAGTCTTCTGTGGATGTTACAAGACCCGGGTGCTACTGTGTTCACTAAATATCATGCACCGATGCCAATGGAACCACCATGCAGGGGTACGGGAAGGGCTGAGCCTTCCAAACCCAGGCTCAATCCTGTGAGTTGGACAACAAGAAAGCCTACGTATGCCACAAGCCATTGAGATTCTCGGGTCCTCCAGTTGCTCATCCGTGAGATGGGCGCAGCTCTCTCACTGCCCACGCGGCTGGCTTCCGCTGATGGTTTTTTGCCTGGCCGGGTTCTTTGAGATGCACCTGAGTATACAGCCAGTGCTCGGCAAATGCGGTGGCGGTGAGCTCTGTTTAGGACCTCAGCAAAGAAGCCAACAGAAGAGCAAAGGCTTTTTCTGAATCCGCCGTGACCGTCATCCCGTTATCCTTTTAGGAAGCAAATAGTGACAGCTGCCCTGGGCTTTGTCTCGGGATGAGGTTGCCGAGATGAGCGGGCACATGCCTGCCCAAGGCTTTGCCCGAGGAACTTCAAAGCAAAATAAGATTGACAAGCTACAGCGAAGGTGAGGGGGGACACGTGGAGCCTCATGGTGACAGAAAGCAGGCTTGGCCTGTGAAGTCCCAGAATGAACTGTGCGGAAGGCGATGCTTGAGACTGGAGGATGGACGGTCGTAGCGTTGATAAAGGCCTGTGTTTCTCAGGCAGTGAAACTGGGGTGCACAAAGGTTCTGAGGCTAGAGACGGTTAAGTGCAGCCCAGGAATTTAAACAAGGTCAGAGCAATCAAGCTGACGTAGTTTCGTCTATGAGGGGCAGGCAGTCATTAACCCTGCAGCTCTGGACCCAAACCTGTCCTCACTCCAGTCCTCCCACTTCCTTGCATCCTTGGAGCAAACTTTCGGGGACTATATTCCATCTCTCTATCCCCATGGCCTCTCTATTCTCGGGAAAGCATCGTTTTTACAAACGCATGTTTCCATGACTGAGGCCTGACAAAAACAAAACAAAACCTAGCGTAGGGTATACGCACACACGCGTGTGTGTGTGTGAGTGTGCACCTCCCATGTACATGCAGAATCTGGAGGAGGACCCTGCCTTATTCCCTTGAGGCCTCTCACTGAGTCTGGAACCAGGCTAGCACCCAGCAAGCTCCAGCAGCCCTCCTGTCTCCACTACCCCACAGTGCTGGGCTGGAGGCACATAACGAGCACACCTGGTTTTTCATACGGGTTCTTGGGGTTTGAACTCGGGTCCTTTGTACTTTTGCGAGCAGTTCCCTTGCCTGCTGTGTCTCCCCAGCTTCCTCTCCTGGGTCCTCATGACTCCCAGCTTGTCTTCCAGAATGGCTTCTCATCTCCCCTCTATTTCCTAGCGACCTTGAGAATGGTGGCAGGCACCAGCATGAGGGCTCATCCTCACGATGGCTGAGAAGCAGAGGCAGACGCTGCAGGACAAAAGCTCAGCTCTTAGGAGGAGCCGACAGCTGACAAGGTGGACAAATAGAGCTGAGAGATGAGCAGCCTGAAGCCGATGGCATCAGCAGAGGACACCCAGGCCCATAGTGATAACTAACGGGATTTACATTTTCCAGGCTGCCCTGAGGGATCTGGGGGAGGGGCGGGAAATTGTCACTTTCACTGATCTTGCCTCATGGCAAGGTCAGCTCTGGGAGCTGTCTGGTGGCATTCCCACGCACAGTGGAGACATAGCAAGAGCCTGGTGAATGCTGGGATGTGAAGCCTGGGATAGCGTGAGAGACAGAGGATGGTGTCTTTGGGGCAAGGGGCTGGCAGAAGAGAAATGTGTCCTGCATGCTCCTATCCTCTTCACACACCTATGGTTTCTTCTGAACTGGGTTTCTGAGCAAAATCGCTGCTGGGAACCCCCTCTTGTAAACACAGATGGTGTCGTGAATGTGAATCTCTAGAAGGTGTTCTGAAAACAAAGTTAACGGAGTCCAGATCGTTGCATTCTGTGGCATGATTAACTAGACCCAAATGCTGCTGCTGGCCAGTGGCAGGTACCGGGTTTTGTGCGGTTCCGCAAGGCAAGGGCCATGTTTTTCCTCTCTGCTGGATTGAGAAGGTCCGCAGAGTCCAGCTGCACAGGGGTCACTAATCCAGGAGCATTCCCACACACGGCCTCTCTCTGGCTAGGGTTATACGGAGTGGATTCTCTTTCCCCAACTGCCTTGTGCATCCCCAGTGTCCTGTGAGCTGCCTGTTGGAGGGAATCTTGTCTCTGGGCCACAGTCATGGCCCCCGCCCCCAGGGTGTTTGGGAATGAGGAAGAAATCGAGAGGCCAGCTAACCCCCAGGGCAATTTCCCCTCTCATGTCTTTGCATGAAGGGCCACACCAGCCAGCCCAGACCCCTCCTCCTCTGCATCGTGCAAGGCTCTATCGACATTTGCATAAAACACCATAAATCACAGCTTCTCAAAGCTCAGAGACCAGCTCCAAGCAAGAACAAAGAAGTGGGCACCGCAGCGGGGAAGGAAGGTTCAGAGGGTGGCCGCTTGGACGGCAGCGTGCGGGGTGGGTGTGGCACAAGCCCCCCTCCCTCCCACCGCAGGCCCCACAGGTGGACACCACCTGCTGGATTTCAGGTCACACTCTGTCCCTAGGGCCTCTCAGCAAGCTGGAGAGCTGGCCACCCCAAGGCAGAGTGACACGGTGATGATGAGGATCCTATCCTGAGCTCAGGGCAGGTGTCTCACCAAGCACAGGTGTGGGGGCGCAGGTGGCTGTGATCTGGAAACAGAACAGGTAATAATACTACAAGTGGAAAACTCACCCCCTGTGCCCAACCCTGGTGTTGTCTCACAGAGCTGTGTGTACCAGTCTGCGTGCGCTGCTGTAACAAAACCATCGCTCACTAGTCACGGAGTTGCTTCCAGGACACCCTCTAGCTCCCCAAATCTGGGGCTGCTCCAGCCCATTTCATGCAATAATATACATTAACGTTACACAGAGACAGCCTGTCCTCCCTGGGCTGTGGCTGATGTTTACCGTGTATTTAGTCGGGGGTCTGTGCAGACAGTTGCTTGCTGTATTATTTAGGTATTAAATAAAGAAAACTGAGTGTGGACTGAACTCAGATGCATCAAAGATGTTTGCCCATGGTGCACAGTCCTCAGCCTATACCGAGAATACCCACCATACTCAGAATTGAGCCACGGGCTGCCCGAGGCTGCCTTGAGGACCAGGTGTGACGGTCTGTGTAAGGAGGGGAAAAAGAACTAGGCTGACGCACAGCTGCTGCGGAGCACCTGAGAATGTCTGGACTTAGAACTGGTGGGAGGAGGGTGGGAGGGACTGGATCCAACTGGATGGCAGCTGCCTGTGGGTCTTGTTGTTCTCTGTGGTGCCTCCTCACAGGAGAAAAATCAGGGAGAAGCAGGTCTTAAAGGCTTCAGTGTGGTGTTCAGGTGTCCTCTCTATTCTCAGGACACACTGTCTGTTCACACTTGGCTCTAAATACGTCCATGAAGACAGATAAAACTTTACTGAGTGGTTAATACCAACCTACAAAATATTAATAGTGTGGGGTTTGCATGTTGCCTGGGAAGCAGTGCGCGAAGAAGACACTGTCTCCAGTGTGGATGATCTTTTTTAGATGCAGGGCTCCTGGCTGAGTCCTAGGTGGTGGCCAACTCAGAGCTGGACCCATAGACCAGTGGGTACTGACAACCCTGCTTCACGGTGTTCTAAGAAACTCCTGGCTTATGGGAGCTTCTCTCTTTTTGTTTCTGAGACAAGGTATTTGCTATAGAGCTGAGGCCAGCCTTGAATCTGTGGCAATCCTCCTGTCTCTGCCTGCCCAGTGCTGAGAGTAAGAATCTTGGAAGGAGGAACACAGGATGTGGAGCACCCCAGAACACAGCGAGGAGATTACAGTCTCCCAGACACTGGGGCACCCTGACAGCAACTTTAGTTTTAACAGACTCGAACCTGGTGCTATTTATTTTCCAGACATGGATGAATTCAGCTCATTGTGGAGACGCGGTTAGGAAAAATAATGACCAGGAAACATACAAGCATGGGCGTGCACACATACAACCGTGCACATGTGCATGCGTGTATGACTTTAGGATGAAGAAAACACCCCATTAGGTATTGCATGTGCGTGTGTGTCCTGTTTGTGTGTGTGCACATACACGTGAGTATGCATATATGTTTGTTGAAAGTCAAACACCAAGTGGGGAGGAGGAGCCTGGTGGCCTTGCTGGGGAGATGGGGGAGGAGCCACTGGGCAGAAGGAACACCAATGACCTGTTGTTGATTGTCTTGGGCTAGAACCAAGAAGTACTGCCATAGTGGACTAGGGTTAGGGGGCCAGACTCATGGGGGGAGTGCGGAGAACAATGATGTCACTGACTCTCCATGCCTCCGTCAGTTCACGGGACACTGATGGTCAGGGCAGGGTGAACAAGCAAGGAGCTGGTGGGGCAGGCAGAGTGGGATGTCTCCGGTAACTTCTTGGTGACATTTTTTTCCAGATAGGACCCCTGAGCTGGACAGCTGATCTGTGGCTGCTCTCTATCAAACGCCATTTGCCCATTCTGAAAAATGGAGCTATTCTCTGCCCTCGGGTGAGGGGTTGGTGGTTTTCTCTGCTGCCTGTCACTGAGTCTGACTCACAGCCGGTATGTAGACGGGGCTAGTTCCTGGGGGAGCATGCAACAGCCTTTTGAAAGCCGTGAGCTGGTACGGAAGACAGAGTGTCATGTTGGGCGCCAGGGAAAGGGCTCTGATGGTGTGAGGCTCTGACAGTTTGAATGGGAAACTATTCCACACAGGCTCCTGGCCGAACACCTCGTTCCCAGCAGGTGGCGCTATTGTGGAAGGTTGGGAACCTTCAGGAGGTGGAGCCTCATTGGAGGAAGTGGGTTGCTGGGGGCGGGTCTTGGGGTTTGCAGCAGAGCTCAGTCTCCTGTCCCTTCTCTACATCCTGATCTGCAGAGGTGTGAAGGAATTAGTTACCTCAGGTTCCCAACATGAAGCTGTCTGCTTCTTACCTTCTAGGCCACAATGGGCTGTATCTTCTTAAACCTGAGCTGGAATCAGCCCTTCCTCCCTGAAGCTGCTTCTGTCGGTCAGGAGTTTGGTCACAGCGATGAACAGAGTGACTGACACTACACCCACAGATGACATGGGACCTGCATGGGGCCCCTTTGTCCTTACAATGGTGTCCTTCCTCTCTGTGGGTCTCTGTCCATCTCCCCAGCCTGGCTTCCTGCCTTGAGTCTTTCTGCTCAAAACTCTTCGGTCTTCCAGAAGAGGCGTCTGCAGATGCTTCCGACAGAGCTGTTCTCCTCCTGCTGAGCTACAGCAGGAGGTTGCCATTGCTGAATCCATCCCTCTGGTCTCAGCAATGAGACTTTGGCATAGCTTGCCGGACTTCTGAGACATACAGGAAAAGGGGTGGGCCATGGCAGTGTTAAACAGTGAGGGGTATAGGAAAGGGGTGGGCCATGCATGGGATGTTAAACAGTAACAGAGTATAGGCTTAGCACTCCTGACATCCTCTTCCTTGCCATGAAGCAAGGCCCTACCCAGGAGAGAAACCAGCGTACAGAAACCCGGGCTGAGATGAGGTAATGGCCTTGAACGTTGAGTACCTCGATCCATCTGTGCCCGAAACTAACATCTACAGAGTTTATCATTTTATGAATGGATACATTTCCCGACCTTTAAGCTAAATGGGTTCAGCTCCTCTCACAGGGATCTGAGAGGACCCTGGTACCACCCAGTAAATCGTGGAAGGCTTCGGGGCCACATGGCTATGTGGACGGAAGAGTGGTGTCGGCGCAGATGGCCCTGGATTCTGACCTGATAATCGGGATAGCTTCCTAGAAAGGCCAGGCTTTGTTTATTTCTTTCATCCAACCAGGAGAACCTGAGCAACACCAGACTGGCACAGTTACTGTGCCATGTTATGCTTTCAGGCCCCAGCTCTGCAGGTGATGGCTGCCTGTGGGAAAATGCGGATATCGCAAATGTGGTACCTTTGGGGCTCTTTGAAGGCTCTTCTCCTGCCTGCTTCCCTCAGTCGCAGACTCAGACCTGAGCTGACCAATGTAGAGAACATCCCATGAGGTTCTCAGTTTTGATGGACAGCCCCATGAAATCCTCCCACATTGGGTTCCAGCAACTGCCACCATGAGGAAAACACGCAACTGTCACAACACAAGGAAACCCAGCCACCACAGCCAGGCCCTCTAACTTCCAAGGAGCTGTTCTTGCACCCCAGTGATGCATGTTTCTGTATTCATGCACACGAGCCCTGCACCGCACAGTCTCGGAGGTTGGCGTTTTCAAATCCAGCATTGTGCCTTCAAGATCCACCTGAGGTGCTGGATGTGCCAATGGCCACTCTTTTTTTTTTTTTTTTTTTTTTTTTCTGCCTGAGTGATATTCTGTTGTGCAAATCTCTCAGTCTGTTTTTAACCATTTGCCTATTAAAAGTGGCCCATCTATTTCCCCCTTGAGGAATTATGGGTAAAGCTGGTATGGACAACCATGAACAGGTTCTTGTGTGACACACAGTCGTCACCTCTTTATAATAAATAGGAGTCACAGCCCTGGGTAGTGTGGGAAGAATTATTGACTTGGTGAAAACAAAACCAAACTCTAATTGTTTTAAAAAGTAGCTTTTCAGAACATTCCAACAGCAGAGTGTGGGGTGTAGGACTTTCTTCTTGTGTGTTTTCTCCTTATGAAAAATACCATGTGTAGCGAACGCCCAGGATCACAGAAAACGCACTCACACGTCAGCAGGGTTCTTAAATGAACATGAAGCAAAACCCAAATGTGCATTCTTATGGTTCACTGGTATCCAGACCCATCCATGGTGTCACCTTTTTCATGGCTGAATAGTATTCCATGGTGTATGTGTGCAACATCTCATTAGATGGTGGACACTTGTCTTGGCTGTTGTGCGTAGCAGTGAACAGCAGCATGCAGGTGCCTCTGACATCTGATCTAGACCCAGCAATGGGAGTTACAGCTGCTGAAAACAGGAAAGCAAAGCCTCAGATTCAAAGACAATCACTTGTCCCAACTGTTCACCCTGGGAGACGGTTGGAAGAGACGGAACGGAGAGAGGAGACTGTGGCAGCCCCGTGCCACACGGTTGGTTGGAACAGGTCTGATGTCTCAGAAGCCATCCCTGTGATCTCTCTCTCCCCGTCCCCAGGCAGATGCAATGCTTAGTGTTCTGTTTAATGAGAAGAAAATATGGTTCTGGGTGCGTGGCGCACACCTGTCATCACGGCACTCAGGATGCTGATGCAGGAGGCTGGAGGGTTCCCAGTCAGTCTGGGCTACACAGCAAGTCCCTGACAGACAGACAGACAGACACACAATGAGTAAAGCAAGACAAGAGGGGGGTGATAAAACAGAAGCAAAGCCCTGACCACGGCCTGCCTTGAACTGAACAGAGATGACTGACTTACCCATATTGCGCTCAGGAGAATGTCCCTGCTTCGTAGGCCCAGCCACAGACAGGCAAGCACAGATGTCTACCACTGTCCTCAAGAGTCCCACAGGCAGATGGCTATGCCTGTATCACACATCTATCTGTGTATAGCACATTGGTAATACATGTGATATCCAAAATGCATATTAGGCATATAGACATGTAATGTGTGCTATTAGAGACATGTACATACGAAGTCCTGTGTGCGTACATGTGGCGGGCATGACAAGTACCCGTTAAGGAAACCTCATGTATTCTAGACCCTTTTCAACATGGCTCAGGGTTTGTGTCAATTCTCCACATACCCACTAGACATAGAGAGGGCTCTGGTCTGCAGTGATGCCCAGCACAGCCCTGTGTAGTGTCTGACCCAAATGGCCGGTACAGAGCTCAGGGAGCAGCATCATAAGCTTTATTCTCCACAACCTTCCGAAACTTCAAAAACTCCTTTTTCCCATTCACAACTGGACGACTGTGTGAGTGCAGACTCTGTACCGTGTGTGTGTGTGTGTGTGTGTGTGTGTGTGTGTGTGTGTGTGTGTGTGTTATACACACTCTGGTCTTCACACGTGTGTACAGATGAGTGTGAAGGCGTACCACATCTGGAGACCTGGACATGTCCTTGGTGACATGTCTAGTTGACACTTTTCAACCCTCTGAAGCTTCGTTCTCACTGTCCCACATTGTATCTTAGAGTTCATGGATGTGAGAAACACCATGATCAAAAGTCACTTGGGAAGGAAAGGGTTTGTTTCAGCTTACAGCTCTCAGGTCACATTCCACCACTGAGGGAAGTCAGGGCAGGAACTCGAGGCAGGAACTGAAGCAAAGGCCGCGGAGGAGCACATTTTATTGCTCAGCCTGCTCTCTTATAGCACCCAAGACCACCAACCAGTCCAGGGATGGCATTACTGTGATGAGCTGGGCCTCTCACATCAATCCCTAATTAAGAAAATGCATCACAGACTTGCAGACAGGGTGATCCTATGGAGACATTTCCTCAACTAAGAGTCTTTTTTCCCAAATGACCTTAACTTGTGTCAAGTTGACATAAAGCTAGCCTGCACCATGACCAAGGCCATCACTGTCTTCCCACGATTCAGGCTGAGAGGAAGCCCAGAGAAGCCCAGGACTGGCCAGGGTCACACAGCCAGGGAGCAGCAGAGTCATCTTTCTCCAGCTGGCCTGGACCTCAGTTTCTCTAGCTACACATCTGGACTTTAATTCTAGAACCTTCTGTGTCCTGAACTTCCAGTGAGCATGTGTGTGTGTGGACTGTAAAGTCCAGCTCAATGGGGGTCCAACTTGTTGAGCTGTAAATACCAGCAGCAGAGAGTGATGTGGCCTCATGGGGATAGGTGGACATCCTCAGCCATCCTCAGCCATCACAGGGGATGCACTAGGAGGAGACTTGAGCCACCAGACAGAAAAGGAAGGGACCAGAGCAAGATGCCAACGGTCTGGTTACTGTTTAGGGTCACAGTTCACTCTGAAGAGTCTAAGGTCTGGGAACTTGGAGAGAGCAGCCGCTCTAGCAGCCTGTGGTATTAGGCACTGTTCGCATCCGTGACAGCCCTGTGATTGTGGTGGCCCTGCCCCCCACACTGTAGTCTTGAACCCTTCTCCTGTGCTAACAGGGCTGTGTTCTGAACTAGTGCCCTGCCGAGCAATTGGCTCAAAGTCAAAATGACCCCTGGATGAGAGGGTGAGGTGTGGAGGTAAACGGGGTTCTGGGGGGTCATTTTCAGTTGCTTTCGCAAAATAACCTAGGACTGGATAAATTTATAGTCAACAAGTTTATCTGCCTCACAGTTCTGGGGCAGCTGACCTGGCTGATGCTCCACATGGACAGACAGGTTCCCGTCTTCTTATAAAGCCACCAAGACCACCAAAGGGGCCCCATCCTCACGAAGGAACTCTAATAACCTTCCCAAGCCTCCGGATGTCAGCAGTTAGGGAACCGGGGAGATGAGGACGTTTCAAACACGTGACTGAGGGGGCACACTGAGCCGCGAAAGCACTTCCGTGGGAGTTTGAACTGCTGACCTCAGATTTTATTTGACAGTGAGAGCTGGGTTCTGGGGAGTGTGGTGGGGGCGGGGGAGAGCTTGTGTCTTGTCCGCTGGACAATTTCAACAGGAATAGTAGGGCCTTTCCTTCAGTCCCGGCTCCTCTCTCCTTTCTCCTCCCCTCTCTCTCCCTCTGTCTCTCTCCTCAATCTTCTCCTTTCCTCTCTCCTTTCCCCCAGCCATGGTGAGCCTGGTGAGCCCTCATCTCCCTCCCTGTCCCTCTCTCCTCTTCCTCCTTCTCTCCCCCCTCCCATCTCTCTCCTCTCTCTTTTCTCCCAGCCCTCAGCTCTGAAACCATCCATCACCTTTGCCTTCTCTCTCTCTCTCTCATCCCATGCTCACTCAGGAGGCAACAAAGAAATCCTCATTGAATAATTCATCCAGAAACTCAAATGTGTCTCCTCTCCTTATGTGCCACATTGTGCGTTGGGAGGCCCCCACTGCGGCCGGGACCCGGCTTCTGGGAGGCGGCCATGGTGAGCTGTGTTTGGCACAGGTGGAGATGGCCGTGGTGGACAGCTGTAGCTTTGCGTGGGAGGGCTCGCAGGGACTGGGCTTAGGGACTGGGAAGTGCGGTATGCTTCATGGAGACAGCTGAGGTGGTGAGCACCATGGCTCTCCCACAGACCTGCAGACAGTCCTGGTCTGTGGGGCCCCTTTGATCGGGCAGCGCAGCAGCGGGAAGTGGGCAAGAGACAAGAGCAAGCCCCAGAGGGTGGGAGCTGTCCCCCATCTCCAGGACCTGCAGCCACTGGGCACCCATGGTGTCCCCCTTGTGTTCAGCTGTCATTTCTCAGGAGACCGGAGTCACATCCTGGCACCTAAATGTTGGCAAAGGTTTTCATATAAAACAAACAAACAAGCAAAAATAGCCATTATGGCCCCAGCCCCCAGCCCCAAATGGTAGATCTGTGGGTGTCTGTTTTCTACCATGAGGCCCCATTTGGCCATGGGGTGCATTGACACACCCCTAAAAGAACAGGTGACCTTAAAAAACACTGTCTAAATATTCAAGCTCTTGCAGAGCCCGGCCCTGCCTGCCACGTGGCCAGGTTTATTTTTAAAGTCAGGCCCCCTTGTCTGTCTGCGTGGGGTTAGATGGGCGGAGTAAATAATTAGAACTGGTTTCTCCTCACCCAGTCGGGAGAGACTGGGAGGCGACATTTGTCTCTACACGAGGAGAAAGAGGGGAATGAAAGAAAGAAACTTCCTTCCAACCCGGGTTGGTTTCTGTGGCGTGTCTCCTCCATCCTTGGACTCTGTCACCAGCGTCTTTTGATTACAACATCGGCTTGGAGAGACACTAATTGTACCCTGCTTACAATGCTTGTAATTACACGGATTACATTTGCTTCATTTCCATATGTCAACACCACCACGAGATGGGTGGGGGGCAGCCGGGAGCCGCTTTTATAATCGGTTATTGTCTATGGGAAAAAAAAAAAATCTCTGCACCCAACATGAGTGAAATGTTCTTTGTTGAAATTGGAAATAAGATTATACATAAAAGTCGTCCTCTGACATCCAGAAAACGGGCAGTTTAAAATAAATTGCGGCTGCTGATCAACTAGATTGCTGGCCCTGATCCCTCTCCTGCTAATGAGGGAGACACCACTCACGTCGCATTTCAAAAGCTTTCTTCTTAATAAAAGATGACCCCCATATCTCTCCCCGAGAAGACATTGTCCCACAATGACTGTTTGTGATTGAGGTTCCTTTCCATTAGGAAAAAAAAGAGAGAAGAAGGGAGAGGGAGGGGGGAGAGAGAGAGAGAGAGAGACAGAGACAGAGAGAGACAGAGAGAGACCAAGACCTGGTTCCTGAGTCTGTAGCAGGCAGGCTCAGAGCTACTCTCAACTGAAGACAGAGGACTCCCAGGCAGGTGGTCAGTGCGCAGTCAACAAACATCTCCAAACAGGACAGCAGTGTCTGCTGGGGGAGCTCTGGGTACTGCCTCCCACTGCAGCTTTTGAAACAAAGACATTTTGTGGGGGACAGGAGTCCTTTCCATACAAAGTCCAGAGGGGTTGGAAGCTGAGGGACTGAGACTCGGCTGGGAAGGTCTGGGGGTGTGTCAGAGAGTAGAAAAAGCAACCAGCAGGAAGGGACAGGCTCTGGGACATCACACACACTGTATTACGGCTCAGTTGTATACCCCCAATTTGTACAATGAGATTCTCACCCTCCTTGACCTGCTGTGATCATATCCGGGGCCCTGGAGGATGAGCGCATCCCTCCAGACCCCTCTTCCCCCTCCTTTCCCCTCACACACTACACCCTCCGCTGTGAAACCACCACCAGGAAACCCCCACTGAAGTCCGGCAGATGGCCAGCGCTGAGCTGAGGTAGCCCCTTTCTTTATAAAACTCTCTGCCTCACGTCTTCTATGACAGCACCAGAAAACCTGAGACCCTGCCAAGGGCAGGCCTGTTGGAAGGAGTTTGCTCTATTGTTTCTTATGCTCACAGCAAGGTCACATGACATATTCTTGGTGGTGGTGGTGGTGGTGGTGGTGGTGGTGGTGTTTGTTTTGTTTGCTTTTTGAGACAGGATCATCTGGTACTTGCTGTCCTCCTGTCTCAGCCTCCAGGGTGCTGGGATGACAGGGGTGCACCCCCATGTCCAGCATCTGGTTTCTCTTCTTGAACTCATGTTCCAGATGCCCAAACCCTGCGCTTCCCATATCTGAGGCTGAGTGACTGGGGCTCTCACGTGACACCCCATGGCCATGCCCTCCCTCCCTCCCTGATACTGTCACTGGAAAGGAGACAGACCATACTTGAAGGGACTTGAAAATGCACTGTGACAATCAGGGAATTTGCAGAAGGCAGGCTTGGAGGCGCTGGGACTACACCCTCCCTCAGACTTGAAGTGGGTACCCCTAGAGAAAATGTGATGGGAGCCATTCTAAGAGTCAAAGCCACAGAAGAATAATCCCCAAAGAAGCCACACAGGTTCCAAGTCCTGAGAAAGGGAGGGTTGCAGTCACTCGGGACCTCACAGCAAGCGCCTTGTGAAACCACAGTGGCGCACCTCACCGGGAACTGCCGCAGCATCTCATAAGAAAGATCAGTGGGGCCCTTGGCATCGATCACAAACCATTTCTGTCAATGTCACATGCTGCTGAGCTTGGGGGAGTTCCCCAACACATCTGCTAAACTGAAAGGCTTTGGGGCTTGAGAACAAACAAATAATAAATAAATGAATATATAATAATACCAAGAGGGAGGGGGAGAGGCCTTTGAGGTGGGAGACAAGGAATCTGAGGTAAATGGAAGATGAAGTCAACATACACAGGTGTGTGTGTGTGTGTGTGTGTGTGTGTGTGTGTGTGTGTGTGTGTGTGTATGTGTGTGTGTGTGCATGCCTGTGTGTGGCGTCTGTGTGTTTATGGTGAATGGGTGGTGGGTAGATAGATGAGTGAATGAACAGTGAATGATGTTTCAAAGACAGTCTGAAGGGAGCTGCACCTAGACTCGGACCTCTCACAGAACTCCATTAGTGCTCATGGGGGTATTTTCTCGGTGAAGGTTTCTCGCTGGAAAATGGTATGAGTTTGGGGTCTTGGGGAACCCCCTCAAGCTAGTGTCTGCCCATTGTGAAGAGACTGATGATTTGAAATAGTGAAACAGTCCTGTGGGAGAATTCCTGCTGGGTCTAGGGGGCCCAGAGCAGGCAGAGCTGCTGGATCTCAGTATACCAATTCTGACATGGGCCTGGTTTATTGTTCGTTTGTGAAAATACAGGGAAGCAGGAGCTGGAGCAACGTCAAGCTGGCCCAGGGGGATGGGGGAGCAGGGAGGCTGTGCAGGGACTGTGGTGTGCTCAGAGTCCGGGGCCTCGATGACGTAAATCTGCCCTAGTCTTTTCTGTTTCCAGCATCAGCCCCTCTGAGCTGCCTGGTGACCTTCACACCTCTCATCATCACAAGCGCTTCTTGCCGCTCAAGAGCCATCTCGAATGCTCTCCTCCACCACGGAGAAACGGCATACTCCTCTTGTGCTCGCAGGGAGCCCTGTTCACCCACTGGAGAGGGTACTTGCTCACAGCTGCAGTCTTACCTCGTGGATCTGCCATAACTAGAGGCATCACAAGTGCTGCTTTTGTTGGTGCCTAGCACCTCCCAGCAGGGGATACAAGTCTGGCTCGCTCTGCAAATCTCCCAAAGGAGAGCATTTGTGATAAATCAACCCGATTTCAGGCAGGAGATCTTTTGTGTTATGTTTTTTTTTCACTTCTGGAGATAGAACCCAAGGCCTCATGCATGAAAGTCAGGCAGGTGGAAGGAGGGAGAGATGGAAGGACAGTGGATGGATGGATGGATGGATGGATGGATGGATGGATGGATGGATAAATGGATGGAAGAATGGATAGATGGGTGGGTGGGTGGGTGGGTGGATGGGCATGGATAGATGGGTGGATGGGTGGATGGGTAGGTGGATGGAAGGATGAATGGATGGATGAACAGATGGATTGGTGGATGTATAAATGGATGAAAGAATGGATAGATGGGTGGGTGGGTAGGTGAATGGGTGGATAGATGGATGAATGATGGATGGATGAAAGAATGGAAGGATGGATGGATGGATGGATGGATGATGGATGGGTGAGTGGGTGGATGGATGGGTAGATGGATGGATGGATGGATGAATGGATGGATGAATGGATGGATGAATGGATATATAGCTCCTTGGGAACCACTTCTTAATTGGACACCTCATGAGCTTTCTATGCCTCTGACATTGGCCACAGTGGTCTGGCTCAGAGAGTAACTTCGGACTTGGTGGGCCAGCTAGCCACTCTGTGGATGGATGGTGTGTGGACTTTTTGGACTGTGGATGGATGGATACATAATGGATGGATCAGTGTGGATGGCCAGATGGAAGGGCAGGTAGGTGCATGGGCACATGGGTACATGGAGGTATCAATTTAAGGAGAGGTGGATGGAAGGGTGGATGGATGCCTGGACAGATCTATCTCTGGAGGAGAATCTGACTGTACCCTCCTTCACTAGTGCTGGCTTAAAGTGCTCACTTCGAAGGTGGTGAGTTGAGCACTGTGCTCCCAGCTTACTAGGTTCCCACTGGCTTTGCTGTGGAGGTCATTTCTGCCAGGAAGGATAGGGATCGCCTGGGTTTTCAAGGACGTGAAGGCCATTTCTGCTGGGCCACCCCCACAGTCTCCAGATTTTCACACTGTAGCCGAGGCTGGACTAATCTCTGGATCCTCTTGCCTCAGCTCCCCAAGTGCTGGGATAACCAGTGTGAATCACTGTGTCTGGCTTACACCATCTCTACCATGGGGCTTTTAGATGTCTGATTAGTGACTAGAACAAAGTGAACAGCCTTGGTGTTGTTACTTCATAATGTGTCTGCCTCCTGCTCTGCCTTGGTCTTCAGGTCATATCCTACGTCTCCTCCAGAAGTATCCCACTGAGGTAGCTTTGTAACTTTGTTGCTCACTGGCCTGACCCAGCAGCTTTCTCATCTCACTTCATCACTAAAGGCACCTATCAGCCACCATGACCGCGGAAGGAGTTAAAAGAGATGGTACCCATGACACAGGAGATCTCTGCACATTCCCAAAAAGGACAGATAGCCCCGTGGTTGATTCGTTAGCATAGCCTGTATCTCTCCTCCACCATTCCTATCCTATATCTAAGCCCTCATTCTCTCTGGATGGAGAAACTGCTGAGCGATCAGTTCTCCTTTCTTTGGATACTTTTTTTTGCTCCTGACATTTATCTTTGGGACATGAGATTCTGTGAAATGAACTGTGGGCCAGTCATGGATGGACAGATTGTACATGGATGAATACATGGTAGAATGCAGTGGTTGACAGGTGGGTCTGTGGATGGACAGATTGCATGTGAATGAGTATGTGGTGGGATGCAGTGGTTGATAAGTGGATCTGTGGATGGACAGTAGGTGAGCAAAGCTGCTTTTCAGACTTCCTTCAAGAAAAGCCCTCCCTGTGGTGTAGCAAGCACTTGATCCACGGGGACAGGCCCTCTTCATTTTTCAAATGGTTTTAATCTGCCTTCGTTAGGGTTTCTATTGCTATGAAGAGACACCATGACCATGGCAATTCCTATAAAGGAAAATATTTAATTGGGATTGGCTTACAGTTTCAGAGGTTTAGTCCATTCTTGTCATGGCTGGATGTGGCGGCACACAGGCAGACACGGTGCTGGAGAAGGAGCTGAAAAGTTCTACATCTTGATCCACGGGCAACTGTGTCACTGGGCATAGCTCGAACATAGGAAACCTCAAAGCCCGCCCCCACAGTGACACACTTCCTCCAACAGGGCCACACCTCCTAACAGTGCCACAGTTGGGGAACTAGGGAAAGTATCTTTTAGTGGCTGCCAAGGAAGACCCAGATCCACCACCAACTAAGGACTTGGTTCCCCCATCCATGATACAGCGGTCATGAGGGACTCAAAGCATAGAGTCTGAAGTTATTTTGAACTGGTGCCGGGGTTCCCAGGGCCAGTCCGTCCTCTGCAGGGCCTGGACCACACCCAATCTCCCACCTCCAAGAGCTCCTAGGAGCCTCTCCCAGGCCGAGTCAAACAGACCCACCCAGCCGCCTCAAACACCACGCAAAATCACAGGCAACAGGGCAGAAAACCCAATTATTCTCAGCTGTTACACTGCTTAATTTAATATTTCCAGCAAGTTCCTTGAGCCTGCGCCTCAGAGCGAAATGCATATTTGGGCCCTGTCACACCACAGCGGTGTTACATGCTGCCGAGGCCGTCCCCCTCCGCTGAGGTAATTTGTAAGTGGACTGCACCCCTCCCACAGTCTGGGGACTTTTGTAGTGTATTCCCGGAAGAGAGATCTGAGCTAAGGGGCCTTGACAATGGCAGGCAGGGTAGGGACAGCAGAGCAACCCCACCTGGCTTGGCTTCCGCCCTCCTGAGTACCAGGACAAGAGAGCTCAGGGCAAACACAGGGACGGGGTGTGGCACTCTGTGGTCTCATGTGATCCTGTATTTAAATTGTGTGTGTGTGTGTGTGTGTGTGTGTGTGTGTGTGTGTGTGTGTGTGTGTGTGTGTGTACATGTTCCTGTATGAGTGTACATGTTGGCACAGGTGTACATTCATATGTGTGTCACATGAGGAGGCCAGGGGTCCATGCCAGCTGACTTCCTATATAATGCTTCACTTTCTGAGACAAGGTCTTTCACTGAAGCTGGAGTTCATTCACTGGCTAGGCAGACAGGCCTGTGAGCCCTGGGGTCCACCTGGCTGTGGTCTCTAAGCTGGGATCACAAGGCCTGGTGTCACCAGGCTGAACCTTTTCTTTGGGTGCTGGGAAGGGAGCTCAGTTCCTCACACTGCCTTCCCATTAAGCACCTGACTGACCCGGCCATCTCTACGACCCGTGCAGTTAGAGCTGTTGACCGGGTGCCACAGACTGCCCTTCACAGTGTAAAGGAGATAAACAGGATGGAGAAGGAAAGGGTGAGGCCCTGGGGCTGCAGCCAGGTTGTGGGTATCGGACATCAGTGGCTTCCGATTTTTGAACATTTGCACATCCACAGTGAGGTGTCTTGTGGGAGGAACCCCGGGGTGAGCACAGAATTCAGTGACGCCTCATCCACACCGTGTTCCCATGGCCTGAAAGTCACTTTATACAATATTTTTTTAGTAAGCCTGTGTCACATGAGATCAGGTTGGACTCGTGGATCACATGTGACTTTGATGTTAGAGCTCAAATGTTTCCGACTTGGGGACATTTTGGATTTTTCTTTTTTAATTAGGCATAGCCCTTTTTATGAGCTTTATAAGCACAAACACATGTATGTCATATCTTTGTGCTTATTTAAATGTTATTTTACTTTGAAATAAAGTACAGACTCACAAAAGAGTTCCAAGAAACTTACAGTGTTTCTGTGTCCGTTCACTAGCTCCCAAATAACATCTCACCACAGTGTGGCCTTACCATGGTGGGAAGTCACCTATACCATGTCCCTCTCTTCCTTCTCTACTCTGCTCTGGCAAGCCTTTTTTTTTTTAACTTTCAGGGTTAAATCCTGCTTTTTTCTCTTCTCCGTCCCTGTGGGAACATGTCCAGGAGCCCCCCTTTATCTGTAGGATGGACTATGGGTAGAGGTGGGGAGAGTGGCAGGAACCTTCTAAAAGTCAAGTCGTCACTGTATGATGCACTTATAAAGTAATGTCGAACTGACTCATTGTGTGCTGTCCTTAAATTCCATAATTGGAGATGCCTGAAAGGCCATGGGAGGCAGGAGGACTGTGAGCGGGGGAGGACTGAGCATGGGTACCTTTCTTTCCCTAGCCCTCAACAACACAGGGCCCTCATTTAAAGATCTACTTGATATATTTAAATTTTCTGCGTAGAGGTTGGGTTGAAGAAAAATGAGAACTTTGGAGTTTGCTCAAAGAAGATAATTTCTATAGTTTTTTGAAAATAAAAAAAACCTCCTGACTCCACATGGCTGCCGGGAGCCCACTGCCTGGAGAGCCCCCACGCTGTCCATAGCACACACCCTTGTGTTGGGAATCTTTTCTAACTAAAAGCTTACAAGGTCACGTGTATCGCTGCCCTCACCCCTCTTGTCGAGAGACTGGCAGGTGCCACACAGGGGTCTGACCACGTGCTTGTGCTTGCCGATGTTATTTTCCCCACAGTGGTCACAGTGAGAGTATTTCTTACCATTTTACTGAGGAGAAAACTGGGGTTGCAGGCTCTGCGGCCGCCTCCCTTGTCCCAAAGGCCACTCGGGGGCTTGCTTAGTGTTTCGACCTACAGCCCTGTCTCTTCTCGAGGGGTCTGATCCTCCCTCCTCCCTGACACTCCCCAGAGACAGGGATTCAATCTGGAGGCCATTCTCCAGGTTGACATGGTAACCTCTCAGACGCCTCTTTCTCCAGAACGCAACCTGGGCCACGCGCTGTGAGGGTACAGCCTAGCACCTGCACATGGCTGGGCATGCATCTTCCTGCAGGGATCCCCAGGGCTCTGTTGCAACCCTGAGCATCATGGATTTCCAAAGCGTGCCACAGGCTGTCATTTCAGGGGGATTGGTTTAAGGGACACTTTATCTGACTGTCTAGCTACCTATCTGCCCCCATCACGGCCCTCAACACATTAGATTCCTGGTCTAATAGACCAGGCCTTGGATGGAGTAGTTTATAAACACAGGGTAGTCCTTCTGTTCCACCCTCCTGCAAATCTAAAGTACCCAGAATATGGAAAGTTGTCTGGGAGTAGTAGGAGGATGGATCTGCTAGGTCCCCAGGCCTGGCATTTGAAGCCAGGGTCTCCTGTAGAATGCTGTTGGGGAGGGCAGTGTGGCAGAGATATGCAGCAGGGCTATAGAGGGACCCAGCAAGGGTCCTAGCATAGAGTCAGGGGTTCATTCTCTGTCCCCCATCTCTTGCAGATGCCGTCATTGGCTTCCCTGGGAGCTGGGGTTCAAGGCTCTCTCTGCACAGCTTGGCCTCCCCCAGCACAGAGCAGGGAAACGGTGGGAATAATCATGGAGGGGCCCACTGGAAGACATGCCATACTCAGCCGTGAGGGCAGTCAGGATGGGACTGACTGGGGAAGGCTGTAAGGGAGGGACTAGGGAAGCAGCTGCCCCAACTGCCAGCCACCTTCCCACTCCAAACTCCACCCAGGACCCTGGCTGAGGGTCAAACCCTCCTTAGCTCTTCTCATTATTAGCTGGGGGCTGTCATTAGCCCCCAGCACCGAACAAAGGCCCCTCGCCCAGGCGGCCGCATCCGCTGGGCTAATTAATTGGATTAATGGCAGAGCAGCCCACACTGGGGCTGCAGGATCACTTCAGCGGGCTTTCCACACCCCTCCCCTCCCCCCCCACCCCGGCCCCCGAGTCGTTGGGGTATGGGGAGGCAAATTGAGTTAAAATTGAAGAGATGGCTGCATTCATTAGCCCGCCCACCCTCTGAAGTCGCTGGTTAATATGCAAACTATTAATATGCAAATCAGCACAAATGCAAAAAAGAATCGTGAGTCGTCCCCCCCCACACTGCCCCCCACCCCTTTGGAAACTGGCTCTCGAGGCATCGGCTTCCTGCAGAAGGCGGAGGCCAGTGTGCTGGCACAGATCTGAGGTGGGAGACCGAGCTCACTGTCAGAAATCAATTAAAAATGGTGACAGCAACTCTGTGTGCTTTATCAGGTGGCTCCCGGCTCACCTGTATCCCTGTATCCGCGCCCCTCGGCTGGGTGGAGCTGGGCTGGACCATTCTTGTCTTTGTGGTTTTGAGCAAGCCAGCTCACTGTAGGCAATCTGGAGCAGATCCTATCACAGCCTGATCACTAGGGGTCAGAAGTCAGAGCAGAGACCTCATCCAGGTGCTGCCTGTGGTGGTGGTGGTGGTGGCGGTGGTGGTGTGAGGAGTCCTGTGTTCAAGCAGTTTGTTTCACGGGCGAAACTATTTGCTCATTTTAAATTAGTTTGTTTCTCAATCAACCGTTGTCACATGCTTTAGATGTCAAAGGAAGAGGGAAGGGAGGGAGGGAACAGAAAGACGTGGAGAAAGAGGGAAGGGAGGAAGGAAAGCCCCTCCGGTTTCTACCTCTGACTGTGTCCTGGTCCCACGACCCCTTTCCTAGAGGCCACCATTTGTGGGTACACTCTGGCTGTCCTCATCCGAAGCAGACACTTTCCCCTCTTCCCGAGCAGAGTTTGCCAGCCGCACATCTATGTCTGGTCCTGCTGATGGTTTCCATCCTATCCGAAGTCCTCCTGCCTGCTGCCACACACCCCACTGTGCTCCCCCAGAAGAGCTAGGTTCCTGGCTCATATGCTGTCTCTGCCGAGTCCATGGTGGAATTCCTAGTGTGTGGAACATTTGGCGTCTGCGGTGATGACAGGCAGCTCAGCATCCCCAGGTGCTGTAGCAGGGATGCCTGTGGCTAGAATCTCACTGCCAATGCCTCTGTGAGAAGCAGGAACCCTTTCTGCTCCCTCCAGCCCTGGAGGCCCATGGCTGAACCATGTTCCCCCTCTCCCCAACCCTCGAGGAAAGCTGGAGTACACAGGGTCTCCCTGATGCGGCTAATGCAGGGTGGGTTTGGAGCTATTATGGTTTCCTTTCTTTCTTTCTTTCTTTCTTTCTTTCTTTCTTTCTTTCTTTCTTTCTTTCTTTCTTTCTTTCTTTCTTTCCTTCCTTCCTCCTTCCTTCCTTCCTTCCTTCCTTCCTTCCTTCCTTCCTTCCTTCCTCTCTCTCTCTCTCTCTCTCTCTCTCTCTCTCTCTCTCTCTCTCTCTCTCTTTATCAGCCTGACACTAGCTAGAGTCATCTAATAAGAGTTAACCTTGATTCAGAAAATGCCTCCATCAGCAAGTCTGTTGACTTTCAGCAAGGGCGTTTTCTTTATTGATAATTGATATGTGAGGGTCCTGCCCACAGTAGGTGGTACCATCCCCAGACTAGGATAGAAAGCCAACTGAGCAAGCCAGGGGGAACAAGCCAGTAAGTAGTGTTCCTTCATGGCCTCTGCTTCCGTTCCTGCCTTGAGTTCCTGCCCTGAATTCCTTCTCTAGCGGACTGTGATATGGATGTGTAAGCTGAAATAAACTCTTTCCTCCCCAGGTTGCTTTTGGTCATGGTGTTTCATTACAACAGTAACAACCCTGTCTAGAACAGAAATTGGTACCAGAGGGTAGACTATTGCTGTGACAGACCTGACTGTGTTTGGGGGAGGATTGTGAAAGGACTTTGGAACTTGGGGCTAGAAAAGCCATTTAGTTTAGAGCTTAATGAGCTGTTGTGGGAACCTAGAGAATAATGCTCAGGGCAGCGCAGAGGATGGAGACCTGGCTTTGTCAGGGACCAAACATGGACCATGGAAAAGTACTAGCTAGGCCAGAGAATAAGCCCCTGCCCTAAACCAGATGCCCCAAAAGATAAAGAACAGGTAGCATAGCAACAGAACAATGGGCCCTGACCAGTGACCTTACCACCTAGCAGCCTCACGACTTGCACACAGTCCTTCACCTGCACGCCCCCCTTCACCTGCATGTACGGCACGTCATGCACCCCTTCCCTCCTTCCTGCCCCCTCCCCTCCCATGCTATATAAGCCTTGCTGAGGAGAATAAAATTTGCAGCTTGATCAGAACACACTGTCTTGCTGTCGTCCTTTCGTGTCTCCCCCATCCCTTTCATTCTCTCCCACAGGTGGGTCGCCCCTGTTGACACCCCGCTGGCTGAGGCATGGCTTGAAGTTTCAGAAGGAAGCAAAGACTCTCTCAGGGCCCTTTATGTGATATTTTGAATTAGAATCTGTGGCATCCGCTCAGCGGATGTGATTAGCAAGAAACTGGAACCATTAAAGTGAAGTCTTTGCTGGGACAATGGATGCTGGTTCACTGGGGCTGAAGAACCAGCTGTGATTAAGAAGAGACCAGCATCATTGAGGCAAAATTCTCAGTGTGTGTCCTCAGGGGCAGTACACAGAAGCTGTGTCCACCGGGGGCCATGGCTGGCCCCCAAACTTGGTAATGTCTAAGAGTCTCTTAGGTGTTATTGGTTTTGAAGGCATGAAGGGGTCATGGAGAATGACTGGGGTTTGGCACCTTGTGGTAGGGAGATTGTCCCTGAGGAGATGCTAGGAGACCATTGGTAAAGGTGCAGCCTGTGGAGACCCTACCGTACTGGGGATCCTAGGACTGTGAGATGACCACCAAGGATAGCAGCCCCTGTGGAGTAGAGACCTTTTGTGTACTCCAGGTTGGCAGAACCAGAGGACTTATTCTGCCCAAGCTCCTTGGCACCCAGAATGATTCCCAGACATTAGGCACTGAACTTTTTACACTGTTGAATTATAGCTTTGTTTTAATTTGATTATACCTGTGCCCTGGTTCTCTCCTCCTTGAGTAAGAAAGTACGTAACTTTTTTTTTTATTTTAAAGTATTCCACAGTTGAGAGACTTTGAACTTTTACATTGGATTTTTTAAAAGAGAACATGGACTTTTAAAGTGTTGACATTTTTAAAGACTGGGATTTTTAAAGCTATGCTATGTTTTATATTGTTCTATAATTATTATTGTTCTAATATTAGCATGGCATCTTGGGGGACAAATAAAGAAGGAAGGTTTATGGTTTAATAATGATGTGCTCATGTGTCAACTGACAATGGGTCAATGGTTGGCTAGTGTTTTGTCAATTTGACACAAACTAGAGTCAACTGAGAAGAGGAAATCTCAGCTTAGAAAATATTCAGATCGATCATATTATCCTGTAGGCAAGCCTGTGGACCATTTTCTTGATTGATTATTGATATGGGAGGACCCAGCCCATTTTGGGTGGTGCCACTCCTGGGCAGGTGGTCTTAGAGTGTATAAGAAAGAAGGCTGAGCAAGCCATGGGGAGCAAGCCAGTAAGCAGCACTCCACCATGGCCTCTGCATCAGCTCCTGCCTCCAGATTCCTGCCTTGAGTTCCAGCCCTGAATTCCCTTCATGATGTGAAATTAGCTATAAAGTAAAATATACCTTTTCATCCCCAAGTTGCTTTTGGTCATGGTGTTTTATCATAACAATAAAAAGCAAACTCAGATATGGATTTTCTTTCTGAAGAGTACACAACTTCTTGAACTCTGTTCTGTTAACTCTCCAACTGGTGCTTCTTCCCTTTGGTCAAGGATGGTCTCCAAGGACACAGAATTTGGCATTTTCATGTGTGGTGTGATGTACTTGTATTTTCCCAGCTTCCTGTCTGCCCTTTTTTTCTTAGATGCCCCTAAGCCATGAGTGTCCCTAAAGTTTAATTCAGGAATCTGACCCTGCTGCTATGGAATGAACAGGTTGGAGAAGAAGCACTGTTGTTGGCGTTGGGCAGATCGGTCCCTTAACTAGGTGAAGGATACTGGAGGCCACTGGCATGTTTGCTGTGCTGGATGGAGGGAGTGGGCGGCACTGGTTCACCTGGTCAGCAGGTAAGAGGCTGTTGATCAGTGATGAAGATGCCGCCCGTCTCAGGGAGCATTGGCTGCATGTCTACCCTGAGCCATCCTCTAGGGCCAGCTTCCTTTTTATACACTTAGCAGTAGCCAAGATCTCCAGTGAACAAGGGCTGGCACCCTGTTCATCTTACAGATAAAAAACCAAAACCAAACAAACAAAAACCAGAGGCTCAGAAGAAGGAGGAGCAAAGCACTGTGATTCAGCTAGCTGGCCTGAAGACCCATGTGGGTTGACTCTGGAGCCCCAGCTCAACTTCCCTACAGCAGCTTCCATGGGTCCTGTTGAATGTCCACTGGACAGGTTGATAAGCAACAGCTAAGACACACCAGCCATGCTCTGGTCCTCAGCATGGCCTCCAGTTCAGCAGCCAGAGTTGACTGTGCAGGTCTTCAGGCTCCTTAGAAGTCCAGGGCTAGGAACCGGAACTGACCAGCTGATACCACAGAGTGGCCTGGACCTGCTCACGTATATGGGCTGATAGTGTGTGGCAGCATCAAGGCTGCACTTTGCTTTTGACTTCTCTGAGAGAGAGAAAACGGTGGGTTTGTGATTTCTGCACTGCATCATGGCACAGTGGCCTTGGCTGAGTCAGCTTATTCTAGAAGGCTCTTCCTAACTGTCTACAGAGACGGCTGCATCAGCAGGGTGGCCCATTCCTGGCAGCTGCTTCTGGGGGTCAGATGGGTCTTGAAGCTTCCTGGCCCAAGGAGAAGACAACAGTGACCTGCTCTGGTGATCTACCGCTGACTATAGCAGCCCAGGCTGGGTGCCAGGGCACAGCAAGGCAGGAAAACACAAACCCCCACACCCGAGCAGCTGCTCCATGCCAAGACTGACACCACATGGCACCTTCACTTTCTGTAGTCTCTCAATGGAATCCCAGAGGGCGACTGAGCCCATTCTCCCCTTGTGGGTCTTCATCAGAGGCTAAGCAGGGACTCCATCCATGCCTTTCCCCTGCCTGGCACGCAGAGAACTCCAAGGAACCAGAACACTTGAGTTCCTGCTCTCAGTAGAGCATGGAGACAGATGCCAAGGCCAAAGGTAGTGTATGCAAATGGCGTGCTAACTACATGCAAACCATACACAAAACTGACGTGTAAGGTCCTAGTCTCACCCCTTGGGTCTGTGCTTTGGGTTATGAGCTTGTTTTACAGATAAAGGGCCTGAAGTTCCTAAGCATTAGTGATGGGCCTAAAAGTGAGGACCATCCTCCTCATAGCAGGTCAGAAGAATTCATCCCCAAACCTTCTGGTCCCAGCTCCTCCATTAGCTATAGGCAGTCAGGTAAAGGACAGCTGCTCCTTCCCCCTTTTCCGTCAGTCCTGAGAGTTCAAAGGTCAGGTGCACCTACCTCACACCTGCTTATCTTTCCTCTTCCCATACATACAGCACCTGGCCTATGGCAGGTGTCCAGTAAGGGTTTGGAAGTTGGGTGAATGGATGGGGTGGTGGGTGGATGGATAAGTGGATAGATGGATAGATGGGTGTACTGCATGGGTGGGTAGGTAGATAGATGGATGAGTGGATAGGTGGATGGATGGTTAGATGGGTGGATGAATGGATGGATGGGTGCATGGATGGATGCATGCATGGATGAAAAGCTGGGTGAATGGATAAATGGATGAGTGCTTAGATGAATAAATGGGTGGATGGGTGGGTAGGTGGATGGATGCATGCATGGATGAATAGATAGCTGGCTGGCTGGCTGGCTGGATAGCTGGCTGGATGGGTGGATAAATGGATGGATGCATAGGTGAATAGATGGGTGGGTGGATGGGTAGATAGCTGGTTAGTTGGGTGGGTGGAGGATGGGTAGTTAGCTAATTGGAACAATGGGTGGGTATATAGCTGTTTAGTTGTATTTGTGGATAGATAGGTAGCTAATTAGCTGGGTTGATGGATGAGTGGGTAGCTGGTTAGTTGGATTGGTAGATGGATAGGTAGCTAGTTAGTTGGGAGGGTGGATGGATAGGTAGCTGGTTGGTTGGGTAGATGAGTGGATGCCGTGTTCCATTTCCTTACATCCCTTACCTTGCCAACCAGTGCATTTTCTTCAGTATTCTAAAGACATTGAGTCTGGGTAAGAATGACAGCCCTGGGCCCTCAGACATGATCTTGAGCAGCCTTCAAGCACACCTTCCTCCCAGTGTACTGTCTGGGAGTTCAAAGCATCATGTTAAATGCTCTAATAAGCCCTGCAAAAAGGGCTCAGCATCATGGAACCCAGGGTCTCCAATTATAGCCCAGGACAGGTCTTGTCCTCCCTTGGCTCCATGTAACACAACCTGGATCCCCCAAACAGCTTTGTGAGAAGAGGTGTGAAGCTCTGCCAGGAACTTTTTACCTGGAAATTCCTTACTCTAACTGCTGCTTTGGGGAAAAGTCACTGTGTGTGTGTGTGTGTGTGTGTGTGTGTGTGTGTGTGTGTGTGTGTGTGTGTGTATGTGTGTGTGTGTACCTGTGTGTGTGCACCTGTGTGTGTGTGTCTGTGTCTGTGTTTTGTATGCATGACTCTGTGTGTGTGTATGTTCTGTATCCATGATTCTGTGTATGTATTCTATATGTATCTCTCTCTCTCTCTCTCTCTCTCTCTCTCTCTCTCTCTCTCTCTCTCTCTCTCTCTCTCTCTCTGTGTGTGTGTGTGTGTGTGTGTGTGTGTGTGTGTGTGTGTGTGTGTGTTGATCTGTCATCTGTCTGTCTGATGGGAAGGTTTTGAGCACACCATCCCAGGAGAAAGGCACTTTGGCACATGCATGTTGTTGCTAGCAACAAGCCTCTGGAGGTGTTTGTGGTTGACCCCGTCTGGCCTCCCTCCTCCATCTAGAAGGGAGAGTGCCCTGTGCTCAGCCTGCCAGCCCCTCCCACCCCTGATTCTCTCACTCTGAGTCATGCCGGCTAAGATGAAGAGCTGCTGCTGGGGAGCCCAGGCTCCCCCTTCCTGGAGATGCCTGCTCTCCCCATTTGCCAAGGAGTCACCGACACTGGCTCTAACTGTCAAGACACCTGACTCCAATTTACTTGTCCTGACTCCCAAGTCCTAGCAAGGGAGGTGACTGTTTCCCTGGCCTGGTCCAGCAAGGCCATCAGTTCCCTTGTGGCTGCTTTGATCCCAGCTTGGCGGGGGTGGGGGGTGGGGTCCCACGGTTAGACCACAGCCCTTTTTACCTTCTGCTAAAGTCACAGCTCTGTCTCTGGAGTCACGATGGCTGTGCAGGCAAAAGTCATTCCTCTGACTGTTCCACAGTCTTACTGCGTTCATTAGAGTCACTCTCCACATAGCCCCAGTGAGCTCTGCGGGGCTCAGAGGCCTGGGAGCGGGGTCTGAAGACACAGAGTTCCATATGTGTCAATAGGCTCTTTTCTCAGACCCCAGAGGACAGCTGCAGCTATTCCCAACCCACCCTGAACAGAGTCCCCTCTGCAACTCCAAGGACTTCAGCACAGGCAGGAGCAAAACATGCTGACGGGACCCTACCCTGTGTACCTGAAGTCCATCTCCTGGGACTCCTTCCTCACTGGGACAGAGTCAAAGTGTAGCAGGTCCTCAGGAAATGCCTTCCAACATAGCAGGTACTGCAGTGATGCCCAGGGAGTGAAAAACACCACGATTCCAATACACAGTGGCCATTGTAAGATGATGTCAACTTCAGAGAGCAAGGCCCAAATAGATCCCTTAGAATACACCTGGGTACCACCAACTGAGAGACGGAATGGGAAGATGGCTGGGGCTTATATGGGCAGAGGCTTATGTGGGTAGTTTTGGACTTGTGTTTGTATTTGTAGACAGTGAAGCCAGCTTGCTTTATGATCTTGGGGAAGTCCCCCCGACCTCCCCCCACCCCACCCCCCGCCTCAATTTCTGAATCAGCTGCCCATCAGGAAGATCGTAGAAACCAAATGGGATCCAGGCAGCAGCCTCCCAAAGCTCAAAGACATGGAGACAGGAACTCAGGGGTTCAGCGGCAGCTGGAACCTCTGTCCCAGTGGAGGGGCTGTACTTGCCGTGTGATGGTGGACAGACACTTTGCCTCTCTGAGACACAGTGTCCTTTTGCTATTGCCACAGAGACAGCAAGCTATGTGTTGTGGGTTGTTGGGCCGTTGGAGAAGACACGGTTTGCAAGGTGCATGAGACGGACCCAAGAGTTCTTACTTTCTCTTCACAATTACGACGTAGGCAAGCTACAAGAGAGGAGGGAAGGAACATGCTCTCCACCCTCTTCCTCCTTCACTTCCAAGCAAAGCTGCTGCACCCCCAGTCCTCTTAGAAAGGAGCATGTTAACTGGACAGTACGACAGATGAACGAATGCATGTGTGATGGGTCAGCTGGTGTGCTGGTGACTGCGAGTTCCACACCCTTGAACTCTCAACAATAGAAGAAATTACCTTAGAGGGCCTGCAGGTGCACCCCCATTACACAAAGGAGGAACTGGGGCTCCTAGAGCCCCCAGAAACCCATGCAAGGTCATCCAAGGCACAAGCCAACTCTGGCTCCAGTCTCCAACCACCTTGCTTTTCTTTGGTTCCCTCACACTGCTGACCTCTGACTCTAGGGTGTGCACTGCACATTTTTGCCCTGTGTAGTCCCAGGAGGCATGCTGGGAGGAGGGGCTGTTACTGCCCCAGCCCCAGGCCATTATCACCCCTCTTGATGTAATAAATACATTTCAAGAGAAGCAGATGCCTGAACAGTTGGACGGGAGGGACCCAGGCATGCAGAGGGAATCTGCTTTGTGAAAATTTGTCTATCTGCCAGACACTGGGCAACATGGCACGGCCAGCCAAGTCTGGGTCCGGCTGCCAGGTGGGCGGCTCGGGCCTTGGCTGTGCCCACTGCTCTTTCTAGACTCCTATCCCAGTGCCCTGTTGTGGTCCAGTTGCCAGTTCTTCTGGAAGCAGGCCTGAGATGCTGAGGTTGGCTCCCTATAAAGTCAGCCAAGGAAGCAGAGCCACAGTGCAGGTTAGCTTGGCAGGGATGCTGGGGCGCTCTCCTAACCCAGGCCAGCCACTTTCCCTCAGTGATGACTTCCTTCGGCTTCACTGGTTTCACCCCCCCCCCACCGGTGAGGTACTTGTGGCCTACCAGAAGTCACTGTTTTACTTAAGTAACTGTTCACAAAGGTTTTCCCTGCAGCCCTTCCTGTCCAGTGAGACCCTCCACCCCCACCCTCACATACGAATGCTGACAGCGGAAAGACCGCTAACTCACAAAAGGCACCAGGTAGCTGTTGGTTCTGGCTGCATCATGGAGACACAGGTTCCCAAAGGGAACATCTGTAGTCAGATTTTTCTTTGGGCTGCCAGCTCACAAATAACGATGCAGAGACTTATTGTTAATTGTGAAAGCTCAGACTTAGCTTAGGCTTGTCCCACTAGCTCTTATAACTTAAATCAACCTGCTTCCATTAATCTGCATTTTTGCCATGTGGCTTTTTGCCTCATATCCGACTCCCTCCACATCTTGTTGTCATCTCACTGGCATAATTCGTGTGCCTGGAACCATCCTGAGTTCCTCTCTTTTTCCCAGAAGTTCTGCCTGTCTCTCCTGCCTAGCTATTGGCCATTCAGCTTTTTACTACATCAATCACAACAACACATTTTCACACTGTGTACTAATATCCCACAACAAAAACCTGTCTCAGTACCTACAAATTTATCCCACCCCTTCACCCCCAACCTTTTCTCTGGGTCTAAACTCACGAGTTCCGTTGAGTTCGGGGCAGGGGAGGTATGGCTCGTGGACAGAAGCAGGGCACTGAACATTCACTGTGTGACCTGGCTTTGTGTCTTCACAGAGGCCTAACAGGTGAGAAGTGACTGTCCCCATCTAGCAGAGGCCTCCTGTAGTCTGCCATGCATGCCCCTCCCAACCCCAAAGGCCTGGGAAGGCTTAGTGGTCAGTCTGTCATGTTGTTAGAAGTAGTGGGACCTTTAAGAGGTAGTACCTAAGGTCATTGTGGATGTGTCCTTGAAAGGGATATTAGGACCCAGTCCCCTTCTATCCCGTCTCCTTGTGTCCTGGCCACCCTGAGACACATGACTTGTTTTGCCACAAGATACTGCCCTGGCATGGTGCCTCCCCCTGGCCCTGAGCAGCAGTCACTGAGAGCCCCCGGTGCCCTCCCTCTTTATAAGTTGACATCTCGGATGTTTTATCACAACAGTAGAAAGCTACCTGCACGAGATTCCAGGAGAGAGATGACTCTTCCATGAACACACAGCTCAAGAAAGACAGTATTGGAGGACCACTGGGGAACCCCTGAGTCTGACTTTTCCCCTCTCCCACTAACCCAGTTACTTCCTTACAGAAATAGGTGATTCTGTTTCCTCCCACACTGGCTGGAGGCCCTGTGCTCCTTCCTCACCATCCTCTTCTGTGGTCCCCAGAAGAGGGACAGAAGCAATACTAACAGCCCTTCCCTCTGTCCTTAGCCTCTGTCCAGGATTGCTTGCTCCAAACATAACACAGAAACACCTTGTGTGGCATTGTTACTGTTGCTTTTACTGTTTTGCTGTGGTCATTATTGGTGGGATGGGAGAGTGAGATAATCTCCCCTCGAGCACTAATAATTATTGCCTTGCAGCTCACAGTTAAGCTATGTTAGGCCTTGCATTCTCGGTGACTTTGGTATCATCCAATTTATCCCTTCATGCATCCCACGAGCTGCCAAATCAGGGCAACGCTAAAGGACAACGTTTAGGTCATTTCTCAAAGCCCCCTGGCCAGAAGGTACAGGATCTAGACATAGTGCTGGGTCTCCTGTTTGTGCTGGGCCCTCTCTGTGCACCTCACTCCATTCCATTCTCTATCTTGGAGAGGCTGAAGAGCCAGCCATGGCCTTCCTGGACTCTCTTGCAGCTAGAGTTCTGGATGTAACATTCCTCCAGACAGTGAAAGGCACAGAAGGGAGTTTGGGGAAGCTATGGGGTATCTGACCATTGCTGTCAGGAAAAACAGTATGAACTCACTCACTATGACCGCTGTAACAAGGACTCACTTTATCATCCCAGTTCCTGGGGAACATGAGGCAGTGAGTCAGACATAGAGTATCTTCCTGCATCTGCCATGATTCTGGAGGTGTCTGTTCAGGTGCCTGAGTTCTGTGTGAAATTGTTTCAGGATCCTGGTCCTGCTTCTTCTGTCCTTGGTGATTTCTTAGGCACTGACTCCTTCAACAAAATCCCCTCTGATTCCAAACATCCATCTTGGATTTTGTTTCCAGCCTAACCCTGGACAGACATCCAGCTTAACACAAGGAAAACTCATTCCAAATTTTGAGCCTCAGTTTCCGTACAGCACAGGATCACAGTAGGGCTGTAGTGGAGGTGTGGAGGTAAGTGGGTTTTTGACCCATAATGCCTTGTGTAGAAATCATGACCCTGGGGGAATGCACTCTCTCTAGTAGAGAATATAGACACCCTCTCTCCTCAGCCCACTGCAGTATCAGGTCCCCAAGTACTGGCCAAGAATTGGGAGAGCATGGAAAGAAACCAGATGTTTCCTAGAAGTCTCAAGTTGCAGAGATTCCAGCCTGGAGGGGACCAAGTGGCTGTGCCTGCCTCTGGACTCACTCATCTTGTCCCTCAACCACTCAACATTTCACTGAGGCTTGCTCCCATGGCCATCTTTGAGCTAAACATCTTCAGAAAAGAGAGAAGAGGCATGTGTTAGGGAGAGATCAATGGTGAGCTGGGGATGTTAATGAAGCTACAGGTGCTTGAAAAGGTCACCTGACCCAGCTGGGGAAGACGGCGGCATGCAGGAAGTGACAGCTATGGTAAAATTGTAAAAACAAGTATTTTTTAGGCCAAGGTAGGTGGTAGCATGTGGGTGAGGAAGACGCTTCCAGAAGGAATGGCCTGGGTGGCTGAGGGCTCTGCAATTGAGAGTCTGTCTTGTGACTCAGAGTTGTTGCTAGAAGATGTGGGGTGAGGAGTGAGGGGAGGAGAGTCAGGACATTTCCAGGGTCATGCACAGAGACCAGAGTGAGGGTCACAATAGCAATGAAGATCCTGAGGAAGCATGGAAGGATTTGGGATGAGGAAAAGGCCTCGGTGCGTGCCAAGTAAGCACTCTGCACGGAGCTCCACCCCAGCCTAGAGTCTAAGAGTTAATGACCCCTCTCTCTACTGGGGAAGTTTAGTCAACTAGTGCCGCCATGGTTAGTATGCAGAAAGTTCTGAACAACACAGCATATAAGGTCCTTTATGTGACAGTCTCTGTGCCTTAGACTTCAAAGCTGCTTCAATTGGGGCCCCAAGGGCCTGTGAGTAAGCAATGTCAGAAAAGTCCTCCTTCTTTTGGGGTGCTCCTCAGCCTACCAGGTAGGGATAGATGGAGTATCTGACCTATCTGGAGAACTCATCAGAACTCACCCAAGGAAGACATGTCAGTGTTTAGAAATGAAATGTCACTAGAACCCCTTGTTTCTGCTGTAATAATCAAGACTGGGAAAGAAGAAAAAAGGACACTTCAGGCTCAGCATGAGACGGATCAAGTCCAAAGCAGGAGGATGAAATAAGCTTTCATTAAAGATGGGGTACTCGTCAGTCCAGGAGCATTTATTATCCATTTCTGTCTCTACAGAGTTGGGTGAAGGGGGAGCTGGGTGACAGTCTATTGACTGCAGAGAAGGAGGGAGGAATAGAGTAGTGGAGGGGCAGATACAGGGATAGTTGAGTGGATGGATGGATGGATGAATGGATGACTGGATGGATGATTGGATGGGTGGATGGATAGATGGATGGATGGATGGATGGATGGATGGATGGATGGATGGATGATTGGATGGATGATCGGTGGATGGAGGGATGGTAGATGGGTGGATGGATGGATGGGTAGATGGGTGGATGGATGGATGGATGATTGGATGGACGATGGGTGGATGAATGGATGGGTGGATGGGTGGGTGGGTGGATGATTGAATGGATGATGGGTGAATGGATGGATGGGTAGATGGGTGGATGGATGCATGGATGGTTGAACGGATGAATGGATGGATTGATGGGTGGATAAGTGGGTGGATGGCTGGATAGACAAACAGATTACCTAAACAATAAATAGGAAAGAGTTCCTCAGTACTTGCCACAGAACGGATCCTCAGTTGATGGCTGTTCTCAGAGAGAGTATGTGGTCCCTTGTCAGGATGCTGATATTCTGGACCATCCGTAAGTTTTCCTTCAACACACTGTTGCACCGTCTCCCTCACCACATCCAAGTGTTTCCAGCTGTGAAATGAATACTCTGGTTTACACATCTTATGCAATGGGGAAGAACTGCCTGTGTATTAATAACAACAGAAGAAGCCACAGATCTATCTGTAGGCCACTAGCACACACCCACATGACTAAGACTTCTCATGTATTAAAAACAACAGAAGAAGCCACAGATCTGTCTATCTGTAGTCCACTAACACACACCCACATGACTAGGAATCAGAAAACACCCAAGGCTGAGGATGAGATGGAGCCACTGGGAATCTCGACACTGGTGGGATGGGAAATGCCAGAACCACCTTAGGAAAAATGCTGCCGCAGCATGACAAAACTTCACACTGTGTCTCTGCAGAGACCTAAACACATCCCACAGAAGAGGCTGCTCCCAGCAGCCCCAGCTGGGAACCTTCCTGTGGCCACTAACAGGAAGGAATCCTACGTTATGGTGAGAAAGACCAGCTCTGAATGCTAAGTGAAAGTCACCCCGAAGCTTTTAGACCCCACTGTTCCCCTTAGAAATGGTTCTAGTACAAACTCCAGGGCCGAGGACTGCCCGTGGTGACAGCTCTCCGGGGCTGTGGCTCCTGGTGTTGGCATTTGAGAAAGCTCCACTCATGATTGAGCTGCATGCATTCCAAACCATCTGTGGGCTACCCAAACTGCGGACACATATTTGCTCGAAAACGTCTTTGTACCCCGCCCCCACCCCCACCCCCTGCTCCAGGCTCTGAGACAGTCGAGGTGGGACAGGGAAGATTGTTCAGGAAGAGCCAGGGGTCAGAAGGAGAGAATGGAAACAGCATCTTCTGGACAGGACAGCTGCACTCGTGAGTTCACAGTAGCTCTGGTTGCCTGCACAAAATCAGGCCAGTAGCTCATGAGCCCCAACCCCTAGCTGATGAGCTATTGACAGCTGATGGCTCCTGGGATGGGCAACAGATCCTGTCGATGAGGATGATGATGATGTTGATGGTGATGATGTGATGATGATGATGGTGATGATGATGGTGATGATGATGATGACGATGAATAGTTTTAAAGAGCTTGTTCTAGTCTGCCTTTAGAAGGAGAGAAGTTGAAGCAAATTTTGCATCCTTTCCCCTCCCCCACTCCCGAACCCCAAGGTACCTATGTGGTGGGAAGGCGCCTTCAACAGCGATCGCTGACAGTCTGTGGCCACACAGGCGCAGATAACACCACAGAGGTCCGAGATAAGAGGCAGACACCGCAAAGCAACAGCCTGGGCCCAGGCTCCAAGCCGCCCTGGCCTCAGAGCCCACTGTGCAGAAAGAGGCCAGATCAGATTAAAGCCACCAGTGCCGCATTATCCTGTCGGGCTCACTAACGCTCATTAAGCCCTGAAAATCCTTTTTACGGTGTTTAGGATGCCTCAGGAGGCCTTGGCTGTGTAAATATTATCCTGCCTTTAAATCCCACCACCAGGCCACCAGCAACAAGTGGGGTTCCCGATGGCTGTGAGGAGGAACCAGGGGCCAGGCCAGCAGTCAGGAGCGGGGTCTCCTGAGTCTGATGCCTCTGGGACCCGCTTAATGGGGCTCCCTGGGGCTCACGATCTGGGCCAGAAATCACTACCACCCCCACCCCCCCCACCACCCCCACCCGCGGTCAACCACTTAGAGCAACACACACTGGGCATAAATGGCCCACCTCTGAGACCGTTGACTTCATGCAGCCCTGCAAAAGGATGTGTCCACAGCCGATGGAGAAGGTACAGCAGGAGTGGCCTCCCCCAGCTGGAGGCATTTTCCCCTTGACTGTCCCCCTGGTGGCCCTCACAGCTGGCCTCTCTCTGCACCAACCTGTGCATGTCGAGTTGGGAAATGGCTGGATGGGGAGTTGTGGAGCTAGATGCTGGTGGATGGAGACCCCCGGCTGATTCTGCTGTTGCCATGACACTGGCATTGTATGCTCCTTTTTCTTTCTTAAAATCTAATTAGTTTATCTTTTTTAAGCTGATTTTCAGGTCTGGGTTGCAGTTCTAGCTGATGAAGGACCTGTTCCAGGCCCACGGCAGGGTGGACAGTCGCTGCTCCCTGTGTGTTCCCTGAAGCTCTCAGTGTGTCCCCATGTCGTAGACAGTGAGTATACACAGGTGACACAATCCTGCTTAGTAGAGGTCACAGCCCGCTACAGGGATGTGGCAGCTTGGCATTGAAGCACTGGCATTCAATCAGAAGGGAGTAGGACCCTGCGTGCACTCGGCTTAGCAGGCAGTAGTTGCTCAATTAACATGGTTTCTTTTACTGCCACTGGGTGAAGCCGAGGTCTAGCTCATATTTATAGCATGCAACTTTGAGAAAGTGTCTTTCCCTCTCTGGACCTCAGAGTCCATGTCTGTAAATGGGAGCTGATCAGAATACCTGCTCCTCGAGCTTTTGTTTGGTGTACAGCTGATGAGCGCTTCTCATGCGCTGGGTGCTGAGTGTTTGGTGCTCAGTAATGCTCGGTGCTGCCTTCACGGGCTTCTGAGTCTGTCAAGTAGATGTCAGGTTAGTACCGTGGCTGCTGTCCATGCTGGCCAGTGAGGGGCACTGTGAAGAAGCTCTGGGGCGGGCACTGGGTGTAGCCTGACTAGGAGGCAGGATGCAGTCACAGTGACCTCAACAGGGGTCACAAGCGACTATGCAGGTCTGACCCACTGGCTGTGCCTTGTACAGCTCATGGGCCGAGAATGACTTCACAATTTTAACTAAAAAAGAAAAAAGGTTTGAAAGCTGGTTTTAGGTCATGGGAAGCTCATACGGTGTTTATGTCTGAGATAATGCCCAGTCAGGCCCATGTCAGAGGCTCTGCTCAAGGGCACAGCCCATCGTGGCAGGAAAGTCATGGTGGCAGGACACATGAGGCAGCTGGTCACACTGTGTCTGCCATCAGGAAGCAGAGAGATGGGTGCTGGTGCTCAGTCCGCTGTCTCTTTTTTTTTTTTTTTTTTTTTTTTTTTTTGGTTTTTGGTTTTTTGAGACAGGGTTTCTCTGTGTAGCTTTGCACCTTTCCTGGATCTTGCTCTGTAGACCAGGCTGGCCTCGAACTCACAAAGATCCACTTGCCTCTGCCTCCCGAGTGCTGGGATTAAAGGCGTGCGTCACCACCGCCCGGCATCGCTGTCTCCTTTTTATTCAGCCCAGGACCCCAGCCTGGGCAGTGGTGCTGCCCACATCCAGTGTGGATCTTCCCTGCTCAGTAAAAACTCTCTGAAAGTGGGCCCTCCCCCCACCCCACCCCCCCCACACACAGGTGCGTCTGCCACGTGGTTTTCCAAGCCCAGTCAAGTTGACAGTGAGCGTAGCTACAGCTTGTGTCTCCTTTAATCATGTGCTGCCTGTGGGCTGCTCCAACCCGTGACAGCCAGGCTGCCTCCTTGCAGCAAAGGCCTTAGGCCCTCTCTAAAGTTTACCTTGCCTGACCATGGAAAGACCCTTCCTGCAGACCCCAGTCCTGGGGAAGTGGCCTTTGACTAGAGGGCTGAGAGACAGACAGGCTGGTGAGCTGCGGCCTGTGGAAGGGGTGAGAGGGATGTATGGATCCTAGGGAAACTAGCCTGGTGTCTTTAATAACCATGGAGCATCGTGGGCTCAGCGGCAAGGCCCATCAATTGAGCAAGTTTAGAGAAGCTGGGCCTTTAGCATGCGGGAGACCCCGGCCTTACCCAGCCCTTCAAAAGTGGGGAATGTAATGATGCATTTTCCTGGGTATAGTGGTACACACCTGTCATCCCAGCCCTCAAGGAGTGGGAGAATCACAAGTTCAAGCAAAGCCAGCCTAGGCTACATAGAGAGACCCTGTCGCAAAATTAAAAACAAACAAACAAACTAATTAGCTAAATGCCTGAGGATATAGTTTGGGCACAGAGCACTGGCCTGCTGCAAGTGCGAGCTTCTGGGTTCAACTCTTGGTGCTGAAAGTGCAAATCCACCAGCACTCTAGAGAAAGCCAGGGCTGTGTGATGGCTCCAGGTGTTGGGAAGCTCCGATATGACCCACTGTTGATTCCCTCAAGAGACATAAAATACTTAACCTGGGGCACACAGAAAAACATAAACTCTAGACTGTTCATTTGCGAATGAGTGTCTCCAGCCGATGCTCATAAGCTCAGGCGTTCTCTCCCTGTATTCTACTAGGTTATCAAATTGCATACTGGTAAGAAGAAAAAAAGTACACAAAAGTGGGCAGAATCCAGTGCAGGAATTTTCCCAGCCACCCCTCCGGCCTCCCACATCCTGGCTGCTGTATCTACGCCACGGGCTTCTCTGAAATCCAGCCACACCACTGGGAAGGAGAAGGACCAGAGAAGAAGAGCCAGGCTTCCCAGAATACGCCAGCAGGAGGGGAGCTGGGGGTGGCTGGAGAGGCAGCTGCATTGGGCACAGTTGGCATGCCCAGCTCCTGGCAGCTGTGCAGAGCAAGCGGGAGCCGTCTCCCTTCGCCGCCGCCGTGTGGGCTGCGGCAGAACCGTGAGGTGTGGGGTGGCAGGCGCGGGTGGCAGGCCTGCCAGCTGCCTGGAAGCGACTCCTCAGGCACGTGAGTATATGTGCTTTTGGCTGCTTGGCAGGAGTGTGCATGAGCACATCCCTGGGGCGTTGGGGGAGAGTCTGGAGGCTCTTTCAGGGGAAGGTTCTGGAATTTCCTGTGTGGCCTAGTCACCCCTTCTGAGGCTCAGGTTCCCTCTGCATGTGGAGATGACAGTTGGGACTTTTGTAGCCACCCGTGCAGGGGACACTTGGAGTGACTGCTTGGGTGTCCTTTGAGGACAGCTCTGCCCCCAGAGCTAGCTAGGCCCATTGGTAAGTTGGTGGCATTGGTCACTGCCCCACAATGCCTCAGGCTGGGAGGCCCAGCTCATTCAGGTCACATGCTCTCCCAGCGACCATGGCTGTGGGAACAGAGCTTGTGCTTTTAGGGCAAAGTCGAGGCTCTGACTGCCGCCCATTAGGGCTGTTCCCACCCCCAGCGAAGAGACATTTGCTCAGCACTCACACAGAGGAAGCCCACTGACACAGTCCATCCTGCAGCACCCAGCCCAGTCCTAGAGAGGTTAAAACTGAGAGTGGATGGGGCCGGGACCAGAGGCCACAGCTCAGCAATCCAGGTCAGTGCAATCCTGCTCACCCTCCTCAGCTCAGGTCTGCGAGGAGGCCCCACGGAGGGCGGCCACCAGGTGGGGACTAGTGTGCTTCGCACAGTGAGCTGCTCTAGGCACAGCTGCTCCATCACTCCCATCCTGGGGTGACCATCCTCCAGGCCTGCCCTGCCGGGGGAACGCTCAGTCCTTTGGAATGACCTTGCTGGCGGCTCAGTCCTGGGGTGGTGTTCGACTCAGCTGAGAAAGTAACACTCTCGCGTCTTCAGCCTCAAGTAGAACGAGAAAAGGACCGGTTGCCCGAGGCCTGAGCCGAAGAAGTGGGGACGGACACAGATGGAGGAGCCGGGAACCCAGCACCGCCTTGGGGTGAAATGATCCCTCCAGTGCTGAGGATGTTCGGGGCCTGCTGAGTGCTGTCTAAAAGGGCAGCAGACATGTCATTGTCCCCGCTTATACAGTGGGTGCTTCAGACACAGCAGGACCACGCCCCCGAGTCATCTACCTCATCCCAGGGGTCAGTTGCTTCTCACACTGAGCCTCATGGCCACCTGTCATCCTGGGCACGTACTGGGGTCACTGGGGAAGCCTGCCTAGGGACAGGTCCCTCAAGGTTCCTCACCCCAGCCTTGTTCTCCTCTGAGCTTACTGAATGCTCTGCCTTGACTTCATTATCTGCTCACGAGTGGCCACCCTGACTCCGGGACTTGACAGGGGTGGCGTTGTCCCTGAACGTACGATAACTGAAAAGGCCACTTGGAGCCAAAGAGTCAGATATCTAACCAGAAGGAGGAGGAAATACCCAGGGTCACGGAGGCCAGCAGGGCTGTCCTCCCCCACCTGCTTATCTACCTGCCGGCTGGTCGCAGACCCCTGGGTGGCTTCAAACCACAGAGCCTTGTCATCCATGCAGCTCCGTGACATAGATGGCCAGACTGAGCCGTGTTAGGGGGCCTGGTATAGAGAGAGGTGTGAAAGCCTGGCCTGACAGGGATGGATCTGTCCACGGCCAGAGCATCTCCCCACTGCCTCGAGCTTATTTTCCTCCCAGTCCCTGCCTTTGCTACAACAAAACACACTGGGGACTGTGCTGGTTAGATTGATGACACCTTGGTTTGACCAGATGCAACTTCATCTCCTGACCTAATGGCAAGGTGCCCCAGAAGGCCATCTGCTCTGCAGGAACCAGGCTTCTGGAATCACCCTTCAATGACATCTATTACAGTGACTACTGGCAATTTAAACAGGGGAAGGCCTGGCCTGCAGGTTCCTACCCTCCTCACTCAGTGGCTGCCTATCACCTGGAGACGTGTTCATTCACACACAGGGCTCATGCTGACCCTGGAGCCCGTGGGGCCACTCTGCTGTGTGTCACATAAGTAAGCAGATTCTCCTCCGGCTCGACCCCTGAAAAACCTCTGGGTGATTTGTCTGTGAAATCCTCCATCAGCTGCTACTCAGTGCCAGTTCAGGCACTGATGTCACATGGCAAGCTCCTTCTGTGTGAAAGGGGAGAGACCTGGAGATCAGAGGGGAGAAGCCGCTTGATGAAGTCGCACAGCTTATGGAGGTCAGAGATGAGACCCTCCCACTTCAGCGTGGCCCTCTGTAAGGCTGGGCTCTGACTCCATCACATAGCAACGCGGGCCTGAGAAGCAATGGAGGTTCTCTGGGCCCCAGTGATCCTTGAGCTTCAGGTGGGAGTCTTAGAGGCAATCTAGAGTCCTCTGCCCATTGTACACATCAGAAAGGGGAAAGTCACCAAGTAGGGGGGACAACACACAGTGAAAAACAGGCCGATTCTGAAGATCCAGGCTGTGGCAGAAACCAAGTAGAGTCCCAAAGCAGGAAGGGACACAAAGCAAGGTTTAAGCGATGTGATAATGGTGGTGGTGATGATGGTGATGGTCATGATAATGGGGGTGCTGGCGCTAATGATGGTGATGATGGTGGTGATGGTGGTGTTGGTGGTGATCATGATGATGATGGTGATGATGGTGGTAATGATGGTCATGGTGATGATGGTGATGGTCATGATGATGGTGATGATGGTGATGGTCATGATGATGGTGAAGATGGTGGTAATGATGATGGTGATGGTGGTGATTATGAAGGTGATGGTGGTGATTATGATGGTAGTGGTGGTGATGGTGATGATGGTCATAGTGATGATGGTGATGATGGTAATGGTGATGATGGTTACGTGATTGTTTCCAGCAACAGCACATTGGTACCTGCTGGAGCTAGCTTTAAAAGTGACCACTGTCCTGCTACCTGCTATGGTGTTTACCTGACCTCTAACCACAGTGCTTGGCACTGGTACTGGTGACATTATTCACTGTGTCCTCTGACTCCTGGAAACACACCATGCCATCGGTTGGCTGATGAGTGAATGGATGGGAAATTCAATCTCACAGCCTCCCTGCATGGGCTCATTGTGTGCCTGAGGTTTGAGTGCACTTTCAAGTCACCGGCACAGACGGGACTCTTAACCCACTACCCTTTGGTTTAGAGTCCTTACAAAGTGCTCAGTTAAGGAAGCCTCGCTTAATTGCCAAATGTTTGCATGGGAAATGAGCTTCCGGGAAGCAGGGAACTGGTCATGTTTTACAGAGAAATAATTAGGCCAAGGAGATGGGAGATTGCTTCTGAGGGCCAAGGCCTCTCCGCTGAAGGGGATGGAAAGCTTTCATTCGGCCCAGGAGTTTCAGAACCCCACATTCTCTCAGGATGAGTCACAGGAGGGCCCTGGCTTGGAGTGAGGGGAAAGGGGAAGCCAGGGTGGGAGGGCTGTGGGGCCCAGGGAGGGTGGAAGAAGACAGGAGACAGATCTGCCTCTGCCTCTTCCTCTCCCCCTCCCTAGTAAGACCTTCTGTGGGGTTTCAGCAGCCGTCACTGTTTGCAGGGAGTTGGCAGGTTATAAAGATACAAGCTGGAGCATATACAGTTGGTTATGCACGTGTATGTGAATGCACACATGTGTGTGCTTGTATATGGGTAGGTACACATACCTATGACATCACTGGAGCACCTCCCAAGCTCCCTAATCACCTGCTTCCCTCATAGCCCCAGATTGGCTGACAGGAGGATGGGCTCTATTTCCTTGTCTCAGTGGCTCTATGTCTAATTTTGAAACTTTAGAAAAAAACGTAGGAAACCAATACATGCTTCCCATGGAAACAAAGTTGGTATTGGGGGAAACCAGCTCTTGTGAGTAGAACCCAGAGGAGCGGAACCGGGGAGCGAGGGTCATACTAGCCCTAGAAACACCATCCCTGGCTTCCCTCCACTTAGGGTGTCATCACAGGGGGGCCTTGGGTCCCTGCCATTATGGACTCCATCCCGCAGGACCATCAGCCAGGATACACTCCTCCTTCTGTAAGTTGCCTTGGTTGTGGTGGTACATGAGAGCAACGGAGAAGTCACAAACGCACCACAACACCGTTCAGCTCCTCCATGTGGATCTCACCCTCCTAAGGCACAGGGTGGACAGGACCCGCTGGGATCCACCCACACTGTGTTCTCTTTCCCCTGGGGATCAGGAAACTTCTCTAGGCTTGAAACATCCTTGGCTTTGGGGCCATAGACTCTTCCATGACTCTTCCAGCTCTGTGGATGATAGAAATTGCCGCAGACCAAAGAGGTCCCTCCGGGAAGATTCTCCGTCTAGACTGTATGTGGTTATGTTACAATAAAGCATTATCGGCAGACCACAGCCAGACCACAGACAGCAGTTTTCTGAGCGCCAGCTTCACATATAAACCAGTTCACTGAGCTGCGAGTGGGGCTCAGCGGAAGGACGTTTGCCTGATGTACAGAGCCCCCAAGTTCCATCTCCAGCACAGAAAGAAAAAAAAAGAGAGAGAAAAAGGAAATGTCTGTTGATGGCCCCCTAGACACACAGAGCTCAGTCCGGGCTCTTTTCTAACATAGTTTCTGAATCTCCCACTTCCAGGGACAGTCACGAGGTACCTCAAGGACAATCCAACACTTGGGCTGGGGAAGTGACAGGGATGGGAACGTGCTTGCCATGTAAGTTCCAGGACCCGAGTTCAATCTGCTCCCAGAGCCCACACAAGAAGCCAGCTGTCACAGTGTGCCCTTGTGACCACAGCATGGGGCAGGTGGGGACCAGTGGACCCCTGGGACTTGCTGGACAGTCAGCCTAGAAGACAGCAAGCTAGATTCAGAGAGAGACTGTCTGAAAATGATGATGGACAGTGACTGAGAAATGACACCCAAGATTGTCACCTGCCCCCCACACTCTTGAGCATGTAAACACACACACACACACACACACACACACACACACACAGACACACACACACACACACAGACACACACACACACACAGACACACACACACACACACAGACACACACACACACACAGAGTCTGACTCTTTCGTCAGGCACATACAACACTGTTTTCTTATAAGAGGGAGCTGTGTGAAGGTGGAGAATGAGCTTTGGCTTGAGAAGGAAACGTCCTCCATGGGCTCACCTGCCGAGCACTTGTTCCCAGATAACGGCACTAGTTTGGAAAAATTTAGAAGATCTGGTAGGCAGAGCCTGGCTGGAGGACGCAGGCCACAGGAGCTGTGACTTTGAAGACTACCCCCCGGCCTCCAGTGTCCTCCTCACTCTCTGCTTCCTGCTTACGGCCACCATCACGTTCTGTCTCAGGGTCAACAGGAAGCTGGGCTTGGGCTGAGACCTTGGAACCCGGAGACAAAGTCAGTCCTTCTCCCTCAGGTGCTCTGGTCGTTTTAGCGCTAGCCTCACAAAACCGACTGACACAAGCTTTTCCTGTCACCTGCCTCCTCAGAGGACTCCTCCTCCTCTCCAGCGTCCAGCTTGGCTGATGCCTGCCCAGTTCCAGAAGCCTCGGTTGACCCAAGTCTGGTCTGTCTGAGCCATGCTTTCCTAGGAGAGGTGTGTGGCCCCATCTGGACCCATAAGAACCTGCCTGGGAGCTAACTGTTTTCCCAGTGGGTGATGAGCAATGGGATGTGAGATCAGGAGAGTGCTGGGCTCTATGCTGAACTCTGGCGGCCTCTGTGATGAGTGAGTGGAAACTGGTATCCTCAGCTTCCAGAGTGTCTCCAACCCTGGGGAGGGAAGGAGCCAAGGTGCTCTTCAGCTCTAACTTGGGGGTAGCAAGCTCTCTGACTTTAAGGGGCCTGTCTGGGGTGGGGGATGCCCCGGAGATCGATGCCCTTCCTTGAGATGGTACTTTTAAGGTTGCAAGAGTATGTCAGAGGGAAGGGAGAGGCTCACGGTAGCAGAGTGACTGGAGTCACCACGGGCAGCAATGAACTGTAGGCTGAGCTGCATGTGGGAGCGGTCTCCCTAAACTACCAAGCCACACGCAGTACCCCGAAGGTCCCTTTTCTGATTCACTCTGAGCTTGGCTGTTGCTGAGCCAGAAATGTCCTTGTCCCCTGGCTGGGAACATAACTTGGAGATAGCAGGGAAAAGATGGAGTAGGTGTCTAGGAGCTGCAGCCCAGAACGCCCGCTCAGCCTGTGGGAAAGCAGAGCAGTGACCCTAACGAGGGGCGGACTGTAGGCTTGCAGAGGGGAGGGAGGTTTCCTGCTCTCTTCCAAACTTCCAAATGCCCTGTCAAAGCCAGCTGTTTTCACAAAGCCTTGAACTGGCCTAAGGAGGCAAGGCAGCTGGGCTCCATTCTGGGAAAGAAGGGGGAAACACGGAGGACCGAGGGTCTGGCTGCTAAGCACAGAGACTGATGTGTGGTCTCCCCGCGGCATCTCTATGAAGCAGGGTGCCTGGAAGCCACAGCTGCAGAGCTGGGGGGATTCAAGCTCCGGCTCTGCCTGGGACTCACTCACCCTGTGGCCTCAGTCCCTTGTCCTTACTCCCACTCATGGTTGTCAGTCAGTCGTCGATCAACTCCTGCATCGTCACAACTCACTCGCCAAGCCCCCTTTCTGTTCTGAGAAGGCTCCAGTCGCCCCAGAACCCACTGCCCCAAATTTGGAACGAACAGGTATAAAAGACACATGGGACACACTCTGCAGAATGACAGGTCTGTCCCTTTTTCTCTCGGCCTCAGTCTTCACATCTGTCTAGTAGAAAGAACATGCCCTTCGTCAGACAGCTGGCTGAGCATGCCTGGCTGTGTCTCCACTACCCCAGGTGCTTTGAGGACAGACATTGACTGTGATTATTTCCTTCTTCTTTGTCTTGGAAGCCCTGAACCTCCACTCCTGTCCTCATGTGATGGGTAGAACCCAGGCCCCCATAGCACTGTCTAAATTCTTATCCCTGGGCCTCAAGTCAGGGGTCATGTTGCCCCAGGAAAGGGGGAAGGGAAGTAGGTGGAAGGCGAGGTTGAACGGAATGAGGAGAGTGATGGCTGGCGACTCTAGTCCAACTCTGGAGCTGGGTTACCACCCCGGCCCCATCCCAGGTCACCATCAGGCCTCTGTGCATTACGAGATGCTTTAAAACTGCTTTTGCTGACAGTCCTAACTCCTTATCAGGACCACAAAGTTGCAAAAAGCAGGACCCATGCCTGCCACCACGGCTTCTGTCTCCCGTCTGTCCCTCAACTTTGTCTCAGACCCCACTGGCCTCTTCCCACCTGTTTTCTCTCATCCCCCTTCAAGCCTGAAGGAGATATGTCGCCATCCCTGATATTCCCTGGTGACTCAAGAAGACCACAGCTGTGCCACGAGCCTCTAGATGACAAAGGACTTCAGGTTCCCTGGCAGGGTAAGCCTGCGGGAGAGCCACCCCAGACAGAGTGATGGCAGCAGCTACGGCAGCAGCTGCACCAGGAGCAGGCCACTTGTGGGAACCACGTCGGTCCCCTCCTCGTGACAGAGATCCATGAGGCTGCCTCCCAGACCCGATCTGATCAGAGGATGGGCAGCGTTGAGTCAACCTGGACTTCTGAACTGTGGCCTCAGGTCACAGCCACGTCCTTCCTGGGTTTAAACCTGATACTGGAGCCTGTGCTGCAGGATTGACTGTGACAATGGGCTCCTTATGTGTTCTTCTTCCATGTGAGTGCCCAGAAAACTGAGATGGGGACACATAGTATGTGTGTGTGGCGGGGGGACAGCCAGAGCCTGGGATTTGCCCTAAAATCTCTAGTTATGGCGGGATGGGAACACAGCTCCACAAGTAACAGGCTTGGGGTTTTTTTGTTTGTTTGTTTTTGTTTGATTTTTTTTTTTTTTTTTTTTTTTTTAGACAGGGTTTCTCTGTGTAGTTTTGGTGCCTGTCCTGGATCTCGCTCTGTAGACCAGGCTGGCCTCAGACTCACAGAGATCCTCCTGGCTCTGCCTCCTGAGTGCTGGAATTAAAGTTGTGCGCCACCATCGCCCGGCTCGACAGGCCTGTATTGTTATTTGACTTGGGCACCATCCATCTTTCTGTGCAGTCAGAGGGTCCCAAACTCTTGGGCTGCCCCTGCCTCAGCCTCCCGAGTGTTGGAACCAGCAGGGGAACACCAATATGCCTTGGTGAGTAGGAGATTTTTTTTTTAACCCAAGGCTTGAAACTTGTCTGTCTTGAATATTTTCACCCAGTGTTAGCTGTCGTCTGTTCATCTAGCCATCGAGAGCATGAAGGAGCCTCTAGAACCTTCCACAGCTGGCCGGAGCTTCTCTCTGCCCACGGGATGACTGTCTGGGAAGTCCTGAGCCTCCTAGCTTTGTGACTCTGCCTTCAGTGAAAAGCTTCTTTGTGGACTGCGGATGAAATGACACTCCCCGCAGGGACCAGCCCAACCATTTGTTTTGGCTGCGTTCAAAGCCACACTTTTGGTGGCCAGGGTCTAATTCTCCACCCTGGAGTGACTCAGAGGCCCAGAGAGGAAACCAGCAGTTTTGAGGGAGAGAACACCACACCACGGAGAGCTGTCTGTCTGCCTCCAAATGTGTCCTGAGGGGACCAGTGTTTACCACTGCATTTACCAAAGGCACGAAACCCCACACAACCCGGGTCTGTGACCATGACCTTGGTCCTCCTGGCAATCTCTGTTCTGCACCTATTTAACAACCAGCTAAGGTGGTGTTTGTGGAGCCCCTGCTGTGTTCAGGACCTGACTAAGCCCCTGCTGAAAATTGTGGGGTTAACATGGCTATGGCCCTATGCTGAGGCTCCTCGTGCAGCCCTCCTGGTATCCCCCAGGGTGGGTGCTAATGACCTAGAGAAGCAGGAAACAGGATTTCTCCCAGGGCAGTTCCACCCGTGTTTATGTGGTGGCTGAAAAGACAGTTTTGCTGCTAAGAGAACTGGCTGCTCTTGAAGAGAATCTGGGTTCAATTCCCAGCTCCCACATGGTGGCTCACAACCGTCTGTAACTTCAGTTCCTGAGGAGCAGACACCTATTCCAGGCCTCCGCAGCACCAGACATATATTCAGGCAAAACACCCATACACATTAAATAAGTAAATAATTTTTAAATGACTGTGTTCATGGGACAAGGAAAAGGCAGCAGAAGCGTGTAACAGCATCAACAGCAGTTGGTGTTGATGGTGAGGATCAACTACCCTTTCATGCCTGATGCAAGACTCAGGTTCTCAGCCGTAAGTAGGTACCATTGCTCAGTATGGGTGCGGACACATCTTAATTATAAAAGTAATTTATGCAAATTGAAAACCGGGGGAGTCACTAGCTCCCTTTCCCATGCCGGAGCATGGCCCTCCAGTCCCCACAAGTGGGTCCTTGGTGGTTCCATCTGGACTTGGAGCCTGGTAATAACACTCAACTCTGGCCTGACTGAAGAAATTCATATTTACCTCGAGAGGTGCTTGGGGCCCAGCTTCTGCATGTTTACCCAGTTCCATGTGGAAACTGCTCAGAAAGTCACATCTGAAACCAGAGGGACAGTGAAGTCTGTGAAGTTTCTGCCATGTGAGCGGGACGGCCTGGGCCCCACCCTCGGAACCCACTAAATAACCACGGCAGCCACGGCAGACACATCTGCCTGCAGGAACAGACAGCAGGACCCTGGAGCGGGATGGCCAGTCAAGCTAGCCAGAACCATGAGGAAAACAGTCAGATAATACGGGCCTCTGGCCCACAGATGCAAGCACAAACATCCAAACACATATGCACATAGATGCACGGGCACCTACATATGTGCGCACACACATGCCCCCATGCCCACACACGCATGCACTCACACACACACACACACACACACACATGCACACACACACATACACATACATGCATACACACTCATACACGCACACACACATGTACATACATACACACACACACACGCACACGCATGCACGCACGCACGCACGCACGCACGCACACCAACTTTTCTTCTGAACAGGTACGGGCTTGTTTTTGGTCCTTTTTCCTAAACATCACAGCCTGATGATAGCCTCATGGCATTTCTGTTGCATCAGGCAGGGAAGCCCCGACATGTGATTTAAGATGTGCAGGTGGTCTTTGCTGATGTGGTCTATACTGATGCTTAGGCACTCTTGGATACAAGGGGCTTGACGTCTAGGATAGAGATGGGGGATCTTGGGGCCCTGGAACCTATCCCTCAGGGCCACCAGGGAGGTGTGACTTTTCTTTAAGAACGGCTCCCGCTTGTCTTGTGGGTGTAGACCAGCCTCTGTCATTAGTCATTACATTATTGTTGCTAATATGAGACTTTTGAGACAAGGTCCCGTGTAGCCCATGCTGGCCCCAAGGTCCTGTGTAGCTGAGGTTGACCCTGAACTTCCGACTCTCCTATCTCTGCGTCACCTAAGTGTCAGGTTCCAAGCTTGTCACCAGGTCTGACTTCTGCCTTACGATGGAAAGGTGTTCTGAGGCAAGTCTGCAGTGCAGTGGTTACGTCCCTCCCCTGCAGTGGACATCCTTGAAGGGACGTCTTTGCAGCTGCATAAACATTCCAGAGGAGAAATTCCTGCAGGCAGCCTTCCTGGCTGGGTCCACAGGTGGTGGAGTTTTAATCCATCATTAAATTAGTCTTTTTTTTTTTTTAGACAAGGTCTCACTGTGCAGCCTTAGCCGGCTTGTAACTAAGTTAGCTTTTAAACAACAGTGCTGGAGTCTGGATGAATGGAAGATCATGATCCACAGTGGTGATGGATCACTGGACTCTTCGTCGATGGGGAAACTGAGGGTTAGGGAGACTTCCCTTGGCCCAGGAGTGCCATGGTGATCCAGAAGTCTCACTTTCACAGACACTCTCCTCTCTCCCTCCCTGGGAGGCCTCTGGGGTCATCTCCCACCCTCCCTCCAGCCCCATCCCGACATCGCTCACACTTGCCGTGTGTGGCCCTCTGGGTGGAATTATAGTCCCTTAATTGAACTGAAAACAGGAGGAGATTGAGTTTTATGGGGCACGGGAGGCCAGGGAGGGCGGAAATGAAGTCCAGAATGAGCTGCAGGCCCCGGGGAGCTGGGCTACAGGTGGAGGGTGGCGAGAACGGAGCCTGGCCGCTAAAGCTGGTGGCTCTTTGGCCTCTGTACCTGCTCTCCATCTTTAGCCCTGTGTCATGGTGGGGGGTGTAGCTGAGGTAGGTCACTGGCTCTGGGGACTTGGATCCCATCACCCCAGCAGAGCGCAGAGCCATGAAGAATGCACACACACACATGTCTAGCCACCCCGGACCCCTCCAATGGGCCTCCGCAAAGGAGGCTGGGCCGAGACCAGGGAGACCCTTCAGCTTGCAGATAGGTGCACACACAGGACTCACACCAACTCCAACCCCAAATCCGGCACCCACAGGCTGAGCTGCTTGAAGGCTGGCACAGGGGTTGTTGGTTTTTCTGTTTCTCAGACCTCAGCACAGGACCTTGTAGCTCCCGAGTCCTCACAGCGCTTGGCTCAACAAATAGATGCCTGTTTACTCGGCAGATACGTTTTTCAGAGTGTGGGACATGAGTGGGAAGAGAGGGGGGATAAAATGTCGTGGTGAGGAGATGCGTGCTACAAGACAAGAATACGATGGGCAGAGTGGAGTGGTGTGCTCCCTGGAGGGACACTGTGAGAAAGGCCAAGAGGGAGACCCCACAGCAGAAGGGGATGGCGGGGGCATTCTCACCAGACAGGGCATGGGAGTGTCAGGGACATGCAGGCTGTACCAGGAAAGTCCCACCAAGTCTCCACGGTAGGTTTTCTGGTTCTTGAGGGTCTTCCGGTTCCTCTAGAGACACGGCACACTCCCGCAGGTGTAGCATGAATCTTAAAAGGTCTTATTAATAAAATCAAACCTGGAGCCAGTTATTTGGGTGAACGCTGAATGATCAGAGAAACAGAACAAGCCACAGTCACCTGACCTTGACAATTCCTCAGCTGATCCGGTTTCTTCAGACTGGAAGCCTCTGAGTCCTCATCTGAATGGGTCTCAACTGAACTGCTGCTCAAAAGTCTAAAAGCTTAACCTGCCTAGTTCCTGGTCCTCACGCCTTATATACCTTTCTGCTTTCTGCCATCACTTCCTGGGATTAAAGGCGTGAGTCACCATGCCTGCCTGTTTCCAGTGTGGCCTTGAACTCACAGAGATCCAGATGGATCTCTGCATCTGGAGTGCTAGGATTAAAGGCGTGTGCTACCACTGCCTAACCTCTATGTTTAATATTGTGGCTGTTCTGTTCTCTGACCCCAGATAAGTTTATTAGCAGGCTCAATATTTTGGCGAACACAATACCACCACACACAGGGTCATCAAATCTCAGATAAACACCGCATTTTCTGCTTGGGCCCAGGGTTGTTTTTTTTTTTTTTTTTTTTTTTTTTTTTGGTTTTCCGAGACAGGGTTTCTCTGTGTAGCTTTGCGCCTTTCCTGGAACTCACTTGGTAGACCAGGCTGGCCTCGAACTCACAGAGATCCGCCTGGCTCTGCCTCCCGAGTGCTGGGATTAAAGGCGTGCGCCACCACCGCCCGGCAGGCCCAGGGTTGTTTTAACCACAAGGTTTTCCATCTTAGACAGCACAGCTGGGCAGACATGGACTCTAGAGTTTGTACCTGTGTTCAGTTCTTGACTCAGCTGCCAGGTGAGTTACTTTACGACCTGTCACCTCTTCTGCCTCTGATACCTTATCTGTTAACTGCAGATGGGCACGAAATCCTGCCCATGAATATTCGTTAACACTTTATTCGTAAGACTCTCAACAACCAGTGTTCTATAGCTGGTGTTCTTCAACCAGTGAATGGGCAGACTGTGGTATGTCCATACACTGGAATACTATCCACCCATGAAAAGGGACAATGCTGAGGAAACAAAGGTCGGTTATAGAGCCTGGTGTGGGGTGGCACACACCTGTGATCTCAGCGTTCTGGAGGCTGAGGCAGGAAAATCAGGAGTTTAGGGCCAACCTGGGCTACATAGCAATTCTGTCTGAAAAAGTAATCTTGAAGCTTACATTTCCATTCAACCTCATGTCTGCAACACTCCCACAGAGAGCATGACAGGGGTAACTCAAGAGGCTCTCAGTGTGAGAATGGGAGACCCTCTCTCCCCAGGCAGCCACGGGTGCCCATCTGAGCACAGGCTAAAATCTTAGAGAGCAGTTTAAAAAACACAATGATCAACTGTGCCTTAGGGGCCCAGCGCAGAACCAAAGGTGATTCCCTAGCTCCAACAATGTGCTGTGGTTATGGAGTTTAATGCTGCTGGGGGGTGGGGGCACCGGGGGAAGGGGGTGCTGGGATAAGGGGAAACTGAGATAAGGGGGCCTCTGGTCCAGATCTGCAACTTCTAGAGAGAGTCACACTATTTCAGAAGAAGAGTCTCATTAGAATGCAAATGCCCCCCACCTCTTCTCTTGATGACATGAAATGATTCAAGAAAGAAACCAGCCGCACCCAGAAAGCAGCTAAGTGCCTCTCCTGCCATGTTCAGGTCACCTTGGGAGAGGGGTCAGGCTGAGGGCAGGCACTTGGAGGCAACATCGGTGGAGCTGACAGAATTTCCTGATGGAAATGCTTCAGGCTGGAAAAGAACTCAGATTTAATCTCTCAAGAAAACAGAGGGAAAGGGGAAGGGAGGGATGGCTCCGGGTTTGTGTGTGAGCCTTCCCAGCAGCAGCAGCGGGCTCAGGAGCTCCTTGCGCAACCTCTGGTAATGCAGCCTAGTCAGAGCCGCCAGAGCCTGGGAATTCACCGCTGTGTTTTACTGACCCCCTCCCCCCCTCCCCCACAGATGGCAGCTTCACTCGGAATCGTGTGTTAATCAGAAACACATCATCCATATTGTCAACACTTTGTTTAACCACTTCTATAAATTCAGCATTAGTGTTGGAGCGGTCCTGGGTTGATGGATGGAGTCGTCGGCTGCCCTCGACAGCCAGAGCCCATAAAACTAAGTCTGGGGCTCGAGACTCCAAAGACAGAGACACTCGACATTCACCCAGACTTGTGATGTGTGGACAACGATGTGGCTCTGGGCTGGAAGGAATGGTGGGTCCCCCAGGAAGCCCACGAGATGCGGAGAAGCAAGAGCGCCCCTCCAGGATCCTACAGGAGTTATTTTTGAGAAATCTCAACCCCAGAGATTCTGGGTGTGCCTAGAAAAAAGCCGCACTCAGGAGTACAGAGTGCAATTTCCATCCTCTGAAGGGAGCTCTGTGGAGCATGTGGCTACCAAATACCGAAGGCGGCAGGATCGGGCTGTGACGCTCCACTTGACTATGACAAGAAGCTGGAGCCTCCCATCTGTCTGTCTGCCTGCCTGTTGTCCTGGGCTCTGCCCCTGGCTGAGAGGCACACATCTGCAAGCTGCCCTGGGGAAGTTGTCCCTGTGCCCTGTTGAGAACCACAAGGAGCAAGGTGGTGACTTCAGAGTTGAGGAGGGACACAGACTGTCCTCCTAGTACACTCCAGCCAGATGAATGGAGAACAGCACAAGGGCATACAGTCGGGGGGGGGGGGGCGCAGGACCTCTGACTCATGCTGGAGGTCGGGGCAGGTACTATTTAGGATACCCAGAGGAAGAGGCAGAGGAGGGTGCTCCCAGACACGAGGAGAAGCCTGGGGCTGCAGGTGAGTGCTTCCCTGGGGATCTGAGAAGGAGGGAGTGGCCAGGGGCAAGGTTAGAAGGAAGAGCCAGGGCCAGGTCACACAGAAACTTTCGAGGCTCTTTATTCCAGTGGAGGAAACTAAGGCAATCAGTGGGCCAGTGACATCCAGGTGAGAGCCAATCACGGTGAACCATCAAGCCAGGCCATGCTCCTGCCACCCCTCTGCTCTGGAGACCTGTTGCTCAGGATCTCCAGGCTGCCTTCCTTCTAGGGTCCCCAAGAAGAGACAGCAGGCCCGAGGCCCTGGTCCTGCAGCAACCCCTATCTTATCCTCCCCAGACCCCCTCCCAAGCTCTCCCTCCACACCCCAGCTCTTCCCAAAGGCCTGTTTTTCCAGAAACACAAGCTGAGCGGAACCCCTCCCTGGGCCTGACTGAAATAAGAACTCCCGCAGAAGAGCACTTTCTTGGAGAGCTCTGTGGAGCCTCCTGCCGACTCTGGACACATCCAAGCTGGGTTTGCTAAAATAATAATCTTTAGGAACCCAGTTCGCCTGCTGCCAAAAGCCTCGCCTGAGAGCTTCGTGTACCAGCAGCCCTGACCCAGAAAACTGACTGTGAGGTAACTCAGCCCAGAGGCCCGAGGGAGCCATGCCCTTTTGTTCTCTCTCTCTGTCTCTCTCTGTCTCTGTCTCTCTCTCTGTCTCTCTGTCTCTCTCTCTCTCTGTCTCTCTCTCTCTCTCTCTCTCTCTCTCTCTCTCTCTCTCTCTCTCTCTCTCTCTGTTACCCCATCCCTCTCCTTTTTCTCACAGATGAATTAAGCCTGATGCTGTAGGCCAGACATCCCAGCTACTCAAGAAGCTAAGGCAGGAGAATTAAGCTCAAGGCCTCCTAACCGGGCTACAGAGTGAGTTCAAATCCAGCCTGGGCAACCTAGTCAACCTCTGTCTCAAAAGCAAAAGAAAAACAAACAAAAAAAAAGCAAAATAGGCCAGGTGGTGGTGTCGCACGCCTTTAATCCCAGCACGTGGGAGGCAGAGGCAGGCAGATCTCTGTGATGGAGCTACCATCATCACTATGACAGAGCACGCTGAGGCCCTGGGTTCAAGTCCCTGTATGGCAACAATATCAAAAATACAAATGGCTTCCCCGTGGTGTGTTCTCGAGATGGGCTGTCACAGACACAGCAACAAGGTGTTTGGCTGAGACTCCAGGGAGGTGGAAGCCCACAGATCCGGTGGCCATGGAGACTGACACCCTACAAGGCAGTCAGCATGTCTCCAGTTCCATCCCATGGGGACCTGAAGGGGCCTTAAGGTGGTGTGACACCACAGGCTTAGCTCAGTTGTGGCAGAGGGCCACGGGCTCTGGAGGACGGTTCTGACCCATGTCCTGGGCTCTGGAAGAAACCCTGTCTCTCCTGACTCTGCCTACTTGACTGGAAGATGGCCAGGTCACCGGGCTGCACATACCAGCTGTGGTTGGCTAACCCCAAAGGACTATGCCAGCCATGGCAGGCTCACGGCATGCCACATGTGAGAGTCTCCCAGATTGAGGAAAGGATACTGTCACTACCACCTTAGGGACCCTTGAGATCTCTTTCCAGCAGCTGTGGAGGAAGGACATCACTAAGAGGTGGGTTTTATATTTATTATGCTTTGCAGTGCTGGGGACGGAACCCGGGTCCCTGTGCTTGCCAGGCCCTACCACAGAGTTCCACTGAGGCCTGAGACAGTTGGAGAGGAAGGCATGGATCTCTGCAGACAGCTCCCCTAGCTGCTCCTGTCTGCCCCCCTGCGGCTTAGGAGTGTCCCAAAGTGACCTCTCACACCGGGAGCTCACCATCCTTCAACTAACGCCAATAAACACGGACTCTGCCCGCCTCCATCTTACAGATGAAGGAACCAAGTCCAGAGAGCTGACAGTACTCAGATGAAGCCACTTAGCTACTAAGGATCGGAGAGCTGGGGAAGCGAGTCCTCCACACTCCGTGGGTCCCCAGGCCCGCGTGATGTGCTGTAGCTGGCAGCCTATCCCTGTCCTTCACCCTCACTTTGCTGATCCCTTGTTATGTGGCCCCCGGGCAAGTTGCTGTCCTTCTCTGAGTCTTCACCCTTTCTTCTTAAAAATAGACCCAAGAAGAATCACAGGTACCATTTAGTGGCTCAGTTGGGGACACAGAGGGACAAGTCAGATAAAACCCCAGACGCCAGGCAGGTCCCTCAACAATTATCTACAGCCATTCTGTCTCTTCCCCGAGGGTGATAGATACACTGTTGGCCCGGCCATTTAGCGTAGATACGTTTGCCCGGCCCACCGGCCTCTCCCTCCACATTCCTCCTTCTCGGTTTAGGGTGGTGTTAAATCAGAGCCAGGGGCTTGTCTGTCACAGAAGCTTGGGGGATGCTTTGTGGGCGCGGGGCCCCTCTAAAGTCAGTGCCCTCCCCGCAGGATTGCAGGCTGGAGGACAAGCAGCACCCACGTCACTCAGAACCCAGAGAGCTTCCCCAGGTTCTCCCGGGAGCACAGGGACACTTGGGGTACTTCTCTGGGCCGCTGGGCATCCCAAGACAGCGCTGTTCTTGGAGTCCCTGAGCTCTTGGTTTTCAGCCTAGGTTGGCATTTATTACTGATGATGCCCAGATGTTGCTGCTGTCGTTGTTAGTGTTTTAACAGAAGGGTGTTTTTCAACTTGAGGGGGATTTTCTAGAGACGTGTGTCGCTGCGATTGGATTGTATCTGTGCCTACTTGACTCCCGGGGTCCTACCACTTGGCTACCCCTCTTTGGCCAGATCTCCCCCTGGCTCTCAGAGTCAGACACACCAAATCTGTGCCATCATTTCAGGTGGAGACAGCAGAACAGGGAATGATCACCTGGCACCAAGGACCTGGCTGAGAACAGTCCACTGTGGACTCTGATCTGCTCCCCAGGGATCCCAGCAGACCCACAGTCACCTGCTTCTGAACAGAGGGGCCAGGTCTTCATCTCCCACCGCTCACTTCCTTGGAGGACCTCCTGAACTCATCTCTAGAAGAAGCCACCCACACTGGCTCTCTCTCTGCAGCGGTGACCTGACAGTGACCACAGCTGCTCACACTGACGGTTACTACTCCTGTTCTCCAGGTAGGAGGTACGGGGCCAAGAGGCTGGGGAATGTGCTCCAAGTCACAGAGCCCTGGAGAGCTTCTCTGCTGGTTCAAATGCCAATGTCGTCAAGTGGACAGACTCTGGCCTCATGTAGGAGACAGCCCTCTGGGCATGTCTGTGAAGGAGTTTCTAGGTTAGGTTAACTGAGGTGGGAGACTCACCATCCCTGGCCTGGACTACGGGACTGGATGAAATGGAGAAAGTGAACTGAGCACTAGTGTTCTTCTCTCTCTCTCTCTGCAGCCCGACTGTGGATGTGATGTGGTGGATGTGATGTGGTGCACCGTCTCCTGCCTTGTCTGTCCAGACAACCTGGGACAGAACAAACTCTTTTCTCCAGTAACTTGCTTTCGTCAGGCATTTTGTTACAGCAATCAAAAAAAAGGAACTGACCACCACCTCCCTGGAGGTGCTCCCTGGAGGTGCTCTCCCAGGGCACCAGCCCTCAGCCCTGGGGACCGTTTGTCCTAGGTCCCTTCAGAAACAGACTTGGTGATAGCTTTGTTCTCAGGGCAAGTGGGGGTCCATGAGGCATTAGCTGGGGGTGTTCACTGCAGCTGCTCATCTAGCCTGGATCCAACTCACCGGATGGCACCACGTGGCTGATGGAGAAGCCCAGGTGCGGTGTGAAGATCAGGGCAGAAGCCAGCTGCTTCCTGCGGATCTGAGCCTCTGAGCCTGGGTCTCAATTTTCCCATTTTTGAAATGGAGATGTTGCCATGACCTAGAAATAATTTCTGTGTACGGAACAGGTGACACTGCTTGTGAGGTGATCCTCGAAAGCCACTCAGCATAGCGCCCCACTGTGAGCGGTCAGGACCACAGTTTTGTAGCTTTTATTTTGAACACTGTGAACGAACAGCCTAGCTAGTAAGGACAGGATGCCATCCCAGTGCACCAGAGCACCGAGTGGTGACGTGACAGAGTGGAGCACAGGGCACATCTGGAGCAGAGCTAACACTCCGTGAACGAGCACTAACACTGGTGTCAACGGTTATTAATTAATATCGACGTCACAGACATTGGTGACACCCATATTTGATAACTAAGACCCAGGCTAGTAGAAACGGTCTCTGAGTTCCTCTCACCTGTGGACTCCGCACACCATGAAGGAGGGAATGCCTCTGTTCAAGGGAGTTTCTTCCACAATAATGAGGCCATAGCTTGATGGATCAAACATGGGAGGCCCTGGTCCATGTGAAGTCCAGAGAAACAAAGTATGGCCTTTAGGATAAGTATCTCCCAAGCCCTGCCTGGGGTAGACTTACCCTGACGGACAATCTGACGCTCAGCTGTAACTGAGTGTCATGTGTTTCTACTTGCTAGACCTTATTACTACCAGTAACCATGACAACAGCTCCTGTAACCTGAGGAGCCCAGAGACTCCCCAGGATGCAGAGCTGGCCTGCCAGGGCTCTTGGCCTAGGCCCTGGGCTCAGTCACTTCCTGTGGCTGTCTTGAGCAGGGCTGGATTTCTCTGCTCGAGTTGCCTTGGGCCAGCTGTCCTGATTCCTGTGTCCTGACGGGGTTCAGTCTCTGGATCATGTTGTGCCTCTCCTGGAATCTGGACCTTTGCTGTGTGCACTCCAGTGTCGCGCTGGCTCCCAGGCCAGCCACCTGCTCTGTCACATCCTGGTTGAGTCCCTGAGCCCCATCGGTGGCTCTAATAGAACCCATTCCAAGGCAGGCTGGTGCTGACGGACAGACAGACAACAGCATGGAGCAAAGCAGCCAAGACGAAGCCATGTGGGGAAGGGAAAGAATCTGAGATGACGCAAGCCTGGCCTCGGGTGACCCGGCCCCACTGTGGCGGCCAGCCACAGCTGGGTGTGGAGACCTTCTTACGCACATCCAAAGCTGGCTGCAGCATCTTGAGGTCAATGCCAAGGTCAAGGCCGGGCCTTGAGTCACCTGCGGATGGGATTTGGGGTTCCTTGTCTGTTTCTGGCCTGCTCTTCTCCTCCATCTAGCCTGCCTCTGCTGAGAAAGGGCCTCTGAGTAGGTCTCTCCAGCCAGTGCTCTGGAGGCATTCCACCGTTAGACGCAGGCTCGGGAAGCTGGGTTTCTCTGAGCTACAGGCCAGGGCTGGGCTTCCAAGCCAGGCCCTCATCACAGCCAAGGCATGACTAGTGAGCCTCAACTGTGGGCCTCAGGCACACAAACAGCCCGTTCACACAGTGCAGGAAACTCATATAAAGCTGTAAATGAAAACCCTCTTCATGCTCTCTCCATCTTCTCCCTCTCCCCCTCCCTCTCTTGGGGAAGGAAGGGTTCTCAGGAAGGAGACAACTTGTGCAAAGGCCCTGCAGAGCCAAGGTGGCTCTGGAGTACCCGCAGGGCTCAGGGTGACTGGAGGCCAGGAAGGCAGAGGGGCTCTGCCACAGCTCCGTACCTCTCCAGTTCTTTGCTCTCCTGGTCAGGTTTGGATGAGATCAGTCTGGGGTCCCCACTGAAGATCCCTGTGATAGTCCATCTCTGGGAGTGCTGGTGCTAAAACATTGAGAGTCGGAGAAGAATAACGATGAGGGACCGTGAGCATCACCCGTGGGTGTGGGTAGACGAGGGTGAAGCCAGAGCCCGCCAGGGAAGCCTCGGGATTGATCTAGAATGTATCTGTCCGGGTTGGGGATTTAGCTCAGTGGTGGAGTGCTTGCCTAGCAAGCCCAAGGCCCTGGGTTCGGTCCTCAGCTCTGGGAAAAAGAAAAAGAAAGGTATCTGTCATGGGGAGGTACCCACCACCTTCCAAGTCTCTAGACCCAGGAACCCAATACATTGGAGGAAAGAAACTTTGGAATCTTCCATGGGTTCAAGGAAGGTCGTGGCCCCTTTCCTCCACTGATTCAGACTTGGACTCACACTATCTGTCTAGAGAGGTAACAGCCAGCCTTTACCACACATCCAGGCTGCCCCGGATGTGTGGAAACTTATATGCTTCACCTTATAGGTGAGGGATTTGGAGTTTAGAGAAGCGTTGAACCTGTGTGGGGACACACAGCAGGTTGCCATGGGAACCAGAAGCCAGGCCTGGCTTATTCTAGAGGCCCCGGGCCGCAAAGCTTGTTAGCTGAAGAACCCGGAAGATCCACCCAAACTTGAGGACTCGAGGTGCTGAGTGTGTCTAGCGTGGACAATATGTTTGAGGAAAGCGAATCCATTCTGCTGAGGGACCCAGGTGAGAATCTCCTCCTTCCTCAGAGGAGGCCTCCAACAATGATGCAAGGGTGGACGGGAAGTTGAGTGAGGGGAAGTAAGTGTGGATGGGATGAATCTGTGGAAAAAAGGGAATGTGAGGAGAGAGTGGTTGGGTAGATGTGTGGACAGATGGGTGAATGGATGTGTGGGTCAGTGGGTGGGTGGATGGACATGGATAGATGGATAGATGGATGGATGGATGGATGGATGGATGGATGGATGGATGTGTGGGTCAGTGGGTGGGTGGATGGACATGGATAGATGGATAGATGGATGGATGGATGGGTGAATGGATGTGTGGGTCAGTGGGTGGGTGGATGGATGGACGTGGATAGATGGATGGATGGGTGAATGGATGGATGCAGGAACACCTACGGATGGGTAGATGGATGAATAGATAGATAGATAGATAGATAGATAGATAGATAGATAGATAGATGGATGGATGGATAGATATTGATAGATAAATATAGATAGATAGATAGATAGATAGATAGATAGATAGATAGATAGATAGATAGATAGACAGATTACTGGATTAACTAACAAAGGCATGGGATAATTAATTGATATACAAACAACCGGTGACAAAGAGTTGGGGTTTTGGGGAGATGATGATCAGTCTGGGTTGGGGGATGGTGGGAACAGAACTACCCTGACTCTCCATGCGGTTGAGCTGTTTCCGGCCACACTGTGGAATGAAACTTTGTATTTTAATTCTGCATGTTAGAAGAGAATGGGCACAGTCCTTCCTCCTCCAGGTGCCTCTTCAGTGCCATGAACCCTCTGTCAGGCAGCCAGGTATGAACCATCAGACGCCTTGGAGAACATGGAAAACAGAGTAGGCAGGCGTCCCGCTCCTCTGGGGAGACGGATCAGGATCCGACAACAGGCCCAGGCTCCAGAGGCCACGCTGACCTGGCATGAGCTACCTGAGCTCCGCACCGAGCCTTGTGCCAAGCTGTGGGCACAGGCATGGCTGGCACTCACGGAACTTAACCCATAATGGGGGAGACAAAATCTAGCGAGCCCAAGCAGCCTGCCACTTGAACAAAGGAGCAGAAAGTGTGAAGGGTAACTATGGTGTAACAGGCTACCCAGAGCCTAGCGGCACATCGTGGAGGCCTAGGAAGCCACCGACTGTTTCTGCCTGGCGCCTTCTAGTCTCTGGAAGCAAAGCCACTTCAGGGGAAGGAAGGAATGAAGTGCCACCTTTACAAATGGCAGTGTCAAGGAACGTGGGGACTCGTTTGAAAAACATGGAATATCCAAAGGAGGAGACTAGGGTGGCATGATAAGCAGCACAAGGAGTCTGCACAAAGGGTGGTCAGGGAGAGTCAGCAAGGACAGAGTCACAGGGTGGGACTGTTGCAGGGACACAAGGTATGAAGGAGTCCACAGCCATCAGGAGTGGGTTTCAGAAGCCCACCAGAGGCCCGGGCATGATCTTTCTAGCTGACTCCCACAGCCTGGTGTGGGTGGGCCTACTCATACCACCATTAGGAAAATGAGGCCACCGAGGCCCGGAGAGGTTGAAGAGACACCCCCCACACACACCTCTTCCCTGACAGCTGGAGTTCAGACCTGCACCCAAGTAAGGGAGCCCCATGGGCAGCAGTCCTGATGTCCTGCAGAAGGGATGTCATTGAACATACAGGGAGAGTGAGGCCACATGTGTCCCAAGAGAACAAGATAAAGACAGAGACTGAGACAGAGAGGGAGGGGTGAGGGGGGACTGGAAAGGAGGACATAGCCCACGGGTGCTGTGGTGACTGGCCCGAGGTGGAGAGAGAGGAGAAGCCGGAGGCAGCGTTGCAGAGGCAGGGACAGGCTGTGGGGTGTGCACAGGAGGTGGGGGACCATCCATCAGCGGGAGAACTGAGAGACGCTGAAGAGAACCAGTGGGGTTCCAGTAATTCTAGAAGAATGAACAGTCCCCCGTGCTTGCCAGAGGGCCGGGGAGGGGTGGCCGTGGAAGCTGGGATGGCCAGAGAAAGGCCAGCACACAGCTTCTCCACCCCTCCTCCATCTCCTCGGATCCATGTTGTGGACCTGGGCTGGGGACTTGGTGCAGAACTCAACATAGCACTCCTAGAAGCGTGGTGGGTGCTCATCCATACTGCCCTCAACGGCGGGTGAGGGAAATGGGGTTCCTGGAGCCGCCAGTTGAAAGGCCCTCAGATGTCAAATGACAATGAGTTTTGGACCAGACCTGACCACCAAGTAAAGAGTGGAAATTGAGCCCCTGAACTTCAGCTGTGGATATATGCACCCCCGAATGCTATGATTGCAAAGAGCCTCAGGAGTGCTGTAAGAGTCATGCAGGTGTGAGAACCAGACTCAACTGCTCCTCCTCCTCCTCCTCCTCCTCCTCCTCCTCCTCCTCCTCCTCCTCCTCTCTCTCTCTCTCTCTCTCTCTCTCTCTCTCTCTCTCTCTCTCTCTCTCTCCTCCCTCTCTCTCTCCAGGCACTTAACTATTAAACTCTTCCTTATGTGTTATCCTAGAAGGACCTTGTCCTGACAACATTTCCCTGTCCCCATGACACATAACCCATCCCAGGAGCCCACCTGTCCCTATCCATGCTTCAGGCCTTGATTAGTTCTCCAGATTAGTGACCTCACCTGGGTCTCCAGATGCTTTGGGTTTACACGGTTCTACCCCTGATTTTATCTAGAACAGTCCCTTACCTTTAATATTTTTCTTTTTGATGATATCACTTTAAAAAAAGGTTTTATTTGACTTGATGTGTTGGAATGTACCTGCCTGTGTATCTATGTCCTACATGCATGTCTGGTGCCTGATGAGGCCAGGAGGGAGCATCGGATCCCCTGGGGCTGGAGTTACAGACAATTGGGAACTACCATGTGGGTGCTGGGAATCAAACCAGGGTCCGCTGGAGGAGCAGCCAGTGCTCTCAACCACTGAGCCATCTTTCCAGCCTGACATAGCATTTTTGAAGAGTCAGGTGGGTGATGTTTTTAATGTCCCAGGCTTTCATGCTGCCTATTGACCTGTGTTTTCAGTTTCAGATTGGTGACAACTTTTGGAATGCCATTCCAGAGACACGCTTTGATGGCATCTCCTCACTGGGACACACAGGGTCCCTCCCTAGGCCTCACTGTTGGAGTACTAAGTTCGATGGTTTGATTGAGGTCGTCCCTCTGTATAGAGACTTTTCCTTCTCTAAGCACTGTGGGATCTGGAGGCAATACTCAGAGAACGTGGAAACTGCCCTTCCTCTGGTTAGACCTTCTGCTAACAGCCTTGTGATTCCCGAGTGTCCCTGGGAGCCTAGAAAACCCCCTCTCTCTGGTAAACATTCTCTCAGTGGCCTTGGGACCCCTGAAGAGTCCTCGCTGGGTGCAATTATGATAGCGGTCCTGTAATAGTTTAAAAACCCGACATTGCTCTTTTTCTACTGAGTAGCTGACATCCTTTGGAATAGAAACATACGCCCCCACCACCACCACCACCACCATCTTTCAGTTCACATTCGCCATCAGCATGTGTGAGTGCAGATGTGTGCAAGTGCGTGTGTGCACGTGCATGCAGAGGTCAGAGGTTGGCATCAGATATCTTTCTCAGTTGCTTTTCACCTTTATGTGGATGTATGTGTGTGGGTGTGTGTATGCATGTTAGCATGTATGTGTGTATCCATGTGGAGCACCAAAGACTTGTTCCTCAGCTACGCTCCATTTTATTGGCTGGAGCAAATTCTCTTGCGGAACACAGAGCTTACGGATCGTCCTGGTCTGACTGACCAGCTCGCTCTAGGGATGCCCTGTCTCTGCCTCCTGAGCCCTGAGGTGATAGGCAGGCCACACTGCTCTTCATGGCTCTTACATGAGTGCTCAGGATCCAGACTCCAGTCCTGATGTTAGTAAGTTATCCGCTGGGCTATCTCCTTAGACACAGCCATCTTATTTTTTAGACACAGCCTTGAACCTGAAGCTCACTGATTTGGCTGGAAAGAGAGGAGGAAAGGGGTGGGTAGAGGGAAAGGGGGAGGGAGAGGAGGAGGAGGGAAAGGAGGAGGGAGAAGAGGAGGGAGAGGCAGAGAGGGAGAGGAGAGGGGAAAGGAGGAGAGAGAGGAGGAGGGAGAGGCAGAGAGGGAGAGGGAAAGAAGGAGGAGGAGGTGGGAAAGAAGGCAGCCGCCTCCACTTCATGGAGAAACCACTAAAGCTTTCTGAGTGACTTCTTAAAAGGCCCCACAGCTTACCAGGAAGTCTTCATTCTGTGTCTGTGGTGAAGCCGTGACTGGAGGGTGCACCCCGTGTCTAGCGTCCCATGGGATGCATGCTTGTGCTCATCTCTGCTTCCATGCATGGTTACCAGAGCTTTGAGAAATAGTGTGTGCACCTTGAATCCCCAGCACTCGGGTGGCCAAGGCAGGTGGATCTCTGCGAGCTTGAGGCCAACCTGGTCTACAGAGCCAGTTCCAGGCCAGCCAGGGCTGTGTAACGAGACCCTGACTTAAGAAAAGAAAATAGTGCATGCTTCTATTCAACTATAAAGAGATGCATTTGGAGAATGAATGGACGCATCCAAGGTCACACAACAGGAAAAGGGAAGAAGATGTGAAGATGTCCGTGTGTCCGTCTGAGTTTATGGGAGATAGACTTCAAGGTGGAGAAACCGAGGCTGGGGAGGATCTGTAGTTCCTGGATTGACACCTCGACCAGGCTGCAAGCCAATGAAATGGATTACAGGGTAGGTGTTGGCTGCTTCTGGTTAGCCATCCTGTAACACAATGACAGGTGCTGGGAGAGGAGTGTTCATAGGAAAATGGGCAGGTTCTTGGGGCTGGGGAATGAACTCCAGTAGAGTCGGAAGCCTCTCTGAAGGCCACTTTAGTGCCCAAGAAGAAGGGTGCAGAACCCTGGGCAGATGGCACCTGAGGAAAGATGTGCTTATCATGCACCAAGGGACAGGAGCCTTCCAATGCAGAAGCCTACCCAATGTGGGCTGAACACTAAGACACTGGGAATGAGAAGAGCCAGTGCTGGCACTTCAGAGAAGAGAAGTCAAGGCCTACGGCGGCCACTGGTGTCTCCAGGTGAATCCCCACACCAGAACTGGGTCTCCAAACCTCACCCCCTTGGGTCCTACTGCCTTTTGTTGCCTATATACCACCCAGTTCCTCAGCACCCGGGCTAGGTCAGCTAGTTGGCGGTGGTGTGGGAGATTAGAGACTGGCAAGGGGTGAAGGCTTCAGCTTTTAATGCTTCAAAGAAAATAACAGAGTTCCTCAGGGCATCTCACATCTTGAGGAAATAAAGCCAGAGCCAAGGATCAGATAAGTGGAGAGGAAAATAGAGTGGAGTAAAGTGGAAATATCTGTCTGAGCACTTCCCCTCACTGGCTGAGACGGGAAACAACTGGCCTGAGACCAGCTCCTTCTGATAAACGATATCTCCCACCCAAGGGTTCCTTGGGGCACTTGGCAATGAAGAGCATTTTGGGCCAGTGGGGAGAGACTTCAAAATGCAATGGGCCCCTGGGATTTGGAGATGTTGGCTGGAAGGGGGAACCCTGGCCTTGTGCAGAATCTTATGGTACCCAGAACAAGAATCTGGGCTGCTTCCAGGTTGCTGCTACTTGTCCGTGTCCTCCAGCCTAGGGACTGCAGGGCTGTGCATGAGGGTGACCCAACCTGGCCTGGAAAGCTGTCTATACCCACATTGCCTGCCTCTGCAGACAACAAGAAGGAAGGCTGGGGAAGCAGATACCTGTGTTTGGACCGAGCGCCCTCAGTTCCCACCTCTGTGTGATCTTGGAAGTCTTTGTACCTCTTGAAGTCCATTTTGCTCCCTGAACAGTGGATCTGAACAGTGGGTGGCCTTGGAAAAACACCTTGAGCAGGACACAGCAGGTGCCACGTGCCCTCAACTACGTCGGGGTTTTCTGTGAGACTGCACTGCCCAGCAATGCTACAGTCATTTAACCTGTGTATCGGCACTCTGGGACCTCCACACGGAGATGAAGCTACCTACTCCCATGTCCCGGACAGAGTCCATCGTAGATGACTACCCGAACTCTCAGCAATCCTTCCTGACGGTCTAAATGTTGGAACTGAAGGCTCTGGAAGAAATCCTTGACAAAGTCCCTAGAACGTGCTAGATATTTCAAAAGGCATCTCGTGAATGTGTGTCACAGCCGAGGAGAGGGTCAGACTAGGAGACCCTCCCAGCCTTGCGGACACATGGGCACAGCCACACCCCAGCAGTACAGCCCTACATGCAACCCCAGATCTATACTAAACACGTGGCTCACCAAAAGTTATTTCTGTAAAAAAAACATTCACACTGAATGACTTGGGAGGCTGGGGTCCAGGTTGGAGAACTGCTGGGCTCTAGGGGCAGTTTGTAGCTCAGTGGTCAGTGCTCGCCTCATAGAGGAAGCCTATGTTCAGTCCCCCGGAGCACAGAAAAAAGAAGTTTTGTCGGCACACGGCCACGCACACTCATTTACACAATGTTTTGCTTTGGAGACTAGCCCCTAATTGAGTCTCAAGGTCCCTTGATCTAGAGGAGTGGTTCTCAACCTGTGGTTAGTGACCCCTCTGGGGTCAAACAACCCTTTCACATTGGAAAACACAGATATTTACATCACGATTCATAACAGTAGCAAAATTACAGTTATGAAGTAACAACGGAAATAATTTTATGGTTGGGGGGGTCACCACAACCATATTAAAGGGTCACAGCACTAGGAAGGTTGAGAACTACTGTCTAAAGCCATAAGAGGCACACCCCTATTCCTTGGCAAGCACCCTGGGGCGCAGGGCTGTGTGAGTCTCCTAGCACCCCTGAGAAGCAAGTGGTGCTATTGTACGTGTGTTGGCATGGATACTGATTCCGGAGAACTGGTGGGCTGAAGGGGGCCCGCACACAGGGAAGGACTTGAAGCCAGGTCCAATTTGGCTCCAAGGCTTTTGTTTAACGCTCTTCTGAAGGGGGAGAACAGAGTCGGTCAAGTTGGAAGATCTAAGCTGTATTTTCCTTTGCCACTCAAGTTCACTCGGAGCATTCAAGGCCACGGTTCTCCCTTTCCACAAGCTGACTCAGTCAGGATTACTTCACACTCCCCAGGGGACTGCCACAAGGCAGTGAGTGATGCCCCAAACCCCAGGGTGACAAGGTCCCATGGAAGCAAGCCCCACCCAGAGCATGCCCAAGTCCCAGATCCCAGATGTTGACATCAGATGGGAAAAGAATCCCCCAGTCCTGAGATGTAAGGCTCTGGCACATCTCTCTCCACACAAGGTGGCCTCAAGAGGTCTGGTGCAGGATTAATTAATTAGGAGGAAGCAATTCCAAGGGACTATGCAAAACTCATTACCTTCAGCCATCGGAATGCGCTGATATGGCCCTTTTGTAAGGATCAAACGTCACTTCTCCAGGCACAAGACCTCAAGTGGCTTGCCTGGGGTGCAGCCTGTCCTGGGCCAGGCAGATCTAGCTCTGGGGACGTGTACTGAGGAAGGACAGAGGAAGCAAGACTTCCCTCCGTGTGCCAGGCCTCCGTTTCCCAGGAGAACGGAGTGATGGGAAGCAGTTTGGCTACACAGGCCCCTCACTGCCACGGGTCTAATAAAACAAACCCCAGTCAAACCAGGCACGTATTTCACAGGACAGGAAGAAGTCCATGGGCATTACTGCCTGGCATGTGACCCTCTGTTTATGCGCGGCCAGAGAGTTCCATACATCACAGAGCAGTTATACGCTGCTTAAGTGGCCTCCGGGGCAGGAGAGACAGGAAGAAAAATTCAGGCTCGAACCTTATTCCCTGTGTCTGCACCGCCGGGCTCTGTGGAAAGGCCACTGGGCATCTCAAAGAGAGGAGTCCCGCCCCTTGCCAAGCTTCCCCCGAGCTAAGTGCCATTGGGTGAGCCCCTGTGCTTCTCACAGCCTCGGTTTCCCCATCCGAGAATAAACAGGACGTTTTCAAGACGGAGATGGAGAATTTGGGAGGTGCTGAGTGATGTCTAGGCCTAGTTTAGGGGAGAAATTGGCTCAAGGGTCTGCTGAATCTCCCTACTCCAGTGTCATACTGTGTGTGTGTGTGTGTGTGTGTGTGTGTGTGTGTGTGTGTGTGTGTGTGGTGTCTTCACATTCAGGGGTGTGCAGACTGTTTGCACACACACCCTAAAAATGCATGCACACGTATGCGCATGTGAAGGTGCTTACACAGCTTAGCAGGCAGGATGCTGTACATCATCAGACAGACGTCAAACGGGAAGCTCCTACAGGAAGAGATAAGACTATGTATAGAAGCCCTGTTAAAATCCCAGCACCCACTCCCACCCCCGCAACACCCAGCCTCCCTCCCCTCCCCTGCCTGCTTCTCTCCCATAACACTTAGCACCTTCTAGAATATTCTATGGCATGTTATTTATAACTTCTGTGTTCCACGAGGCTGTGAAATCAGGCTGGAAGGAAGGGAAGACTTGGTGCTATATTACAAGAACTGGGGGGGTGGGGGGTCCTCCTCTTGACCCACACACTCTCCCCAAAGGAAGTACCAAAATAAATGGGTTCTAGCCAAGCTGGAAAAGCCATAGGAAGGTGTTAGAATGTTCAGGGAGCTGGTGGAAGGAAGAAGTGGGTTCTGGGCAAAGCTGTGGGCAGCTGCAGCGCCCCAACGGACAGCCCCTTCAGCGTGAGTGCGTGCACATTTAATGAGACAGAAGAGAGAGGAGTGGGGGGAGGCATGCAGCAGCCAGGCCGGCTAGAGCGAGCGGCTAAGGCTGGGGCTGACGGTCCTGTGGCCACCCATTTCAGAGACGAGGGGACTGAGGCAGGTTTGAGACAAATGCGAACTCAGGCCTGTCCAAGCCCACACAGGCCCCTGCTGTGACATGATGTCCAGTTAGCAGCCACCCCTGGCGATACCGGGTGGCCACCAGTTTGCGAGACTGCTTGCTTGTGTTCCAACTCCCTAATGCCCGGGTTTGCAGAGGTCCTGGTTCTGCATCACCTGCGTCTGGATGGGGAGGAGCCCTGATTTAGGACCCATCTGGACAGATAGTTTATGGGAGCCAGGCTGCTAGGATGCTTGGGTGAGAGATAGTCGCCACCCCTCCCCCTCCCACCCCCCCACCTCTCCACCCCACCCCCCACCCCGTGGCATTCTTGGCCGGTGAGGCCCAGGGGAGGCAGCCTGGGAGGAATGCCTTGCAGTTCCGGTTCCCTCCCTCTCACCCAGGCCCCTGCAGTAATGGCCACCTGAGGACCCCCAAATCAGCAGTAACTCCTTGCTCCAGGTTAGCTTATCCTGCCTCACTAGGCAGAGAGGCCTAGAATATGGACTGCTCATCAAAGACAGCCCCAGCCACGCGGAACCCCCCTCCCCCAGGAAGATGGCATGGCTAACCAGCCAGATAGACCTTGTCCCTTCCTGCTTATGAACATGAGGAAAAAAACCACCTCAACCTGCCCACCGTGCTCCACAGTCTCTCTCAAACCTTTGGCTGACCTCAGCCCTCTCCTGCCTACAACCTTCCATGGATCACCATTGCCTTCCAGACAACTGCAGTTCTTGTTTCTAGGAAGCCTCCCTTCCACTCCTGTTCCAACCGTGGCTGGTTCAGGAGCTGCCCTGCCAAATGCCACTATTGTTTCTAATTTATAGATAAGGAAGAGTAAAGACAAGAGAAAACAAATAACCTTTCCAAGGTCATGCAGCTAGTGGAAAGTCAGATCTGAAAGATGGGTCCTGGAGTCCCCATTACTGTCACCAACTACAAAGACCAAAGAGTTGAGACTGGACCTCAGGGGACAAAGCCGGGTCTCAGGCATGGCAGTGATGGCAATCACAGATGAAGTGAAGTCCTGTCAGGTTGTGGGTGCCATGGAGGTTTCGTCTGCCCTGTGAGTGCTCAGCTCTTAGCCTGGCTTTGCCCACACTGGGGGAAGCTGGAGTCCCCTCTGGGTGTGCCAAGACATGACAGATAGGAACATGGACTCTGCTCAGACTCCGTGTCTCCCTGACCTTAAGCTGTGTGACCTTAATACATAAAACTCTTACCCTTCCTGGGTGTCAGAGTCTTCAATTGTAAGTAGGGAGAGTAACAGTATCTGGAGTATCTAGAGTAACAGTATCTAGAGTTCTGGAGTATCTGGAGTAACAGTATCTGGATAATTTCCTCATGCTCTCAGGAACGGCTCTGAGAGCCTACTGAAAAGTCTGTCAGGGCTGTGCTCCTTCAACAGCAGTGACATCATCTGCTCCAGTGACTGCCTGGGGACATGGTACAAGCCCCTCCAAGAAGGACAGATATGGGAGTTTGAATCCATCTCCATCCCAACTCCTTGTGTGACCTTGTCCACGCAGCTTGCATGTCTGGGTCTTGGTGGTCCCATGAATATGCCCCTCATTGACTGAATGCCCCCACTGACTTCATAGTCACTAAGGCTATGAGAGGATGATCTTCATGGAGATGGCACATATTTGGCCCTAGGAAGGGTGGGAAGTCTAGGAAGCCGGGGTAGGTAAGGCTGTACTGTTGACCAAGTCCTGAGTGAGGCCTTTGAGGCTTGACTGTCATGAGCCACAGCCTGGGTGGTCCAGAGTGACCACTGTCTCCTGCTCTGCCTCATGGGGTACAGAGAAGTCACCAGTTCCTCTGAGGCAGGAAGGCAGTGCCACCAAGCCTGTCCCATCCCAGCAGTGGTGACAGGCTGCAGAGGAGGCCTGGGACACTACACCCACGTTGGAGGCTGATGTCTCCCAGTCTCATTTGACTACTCCACCCTCCAGCCCTGCACCTCCCTGTGATGCCCCCTTGAAGCCTCCTCGGCCTAAGCAGGTGTCTGCCCCTCTCAAAGCCACACTTTCCTCCTCTGCAAAGGACTTGGAGCTGGCAGGTTTGCCGGAGACATAAAGGAGACGATGGCCAGGGCCACACAGACCCAGGATTTGTTTCTAAAACACTGGGAAGAGGGCCTTCCCTCTGCTGGTCATGGGTCCTTTTCCCTGAATGAAGCCTGTGCTCCTTCCTCCTCAGAGGTGAGGGTTTGGGGCGGCTGTTTTTGTCCTTAAAACATTCCTACTCCTCTTTCTCTGAGTTTTCACTCCGGAGTCCGAGAAGTTACTCTGAGACACACACAACACATCACACACACACACACACACACACACACACACACACACACACACACCACACCACACCACACACACATACACACACACACCACACACATACAACACCACACACACACATATACACACACCACACACATACACCATACACACACACACACCACGCATATACCATACACACACACACCACATGCATACACCATACACACACACCACACACACACATACACACACACACCACATGCATACACCATACACACACACCACACCACACACACATACCACATGCATACACACACACACACCACACACACACACACACACACACACACCACATGCATATACCATACACATACATACACATCACGCACACACACACACATACACCATACACACACATCACACACATATACCATACACACACACACATACATATACACATACACACACAAACACACACACACACACACACACACACACACACACACACACACACACACCCCACAGGTCACCACAGGGTACTTATACACCAGGAATGCTTAGGGTTGGCTGTTCTCAATAAGGCAGGACACCATGCTGGCCCCAGGCTCTGCACACGGCCAGCCTAGCCTATTGTCTTGACCTCAGTCCTCCCGCCAGGCTCCTCCTCCTGACCAGACTCTTAGGACAGTGCCTGGGGGAGGGGGGCCTGGCTTCCTCTCTATCAGTTGTTCCTGAACAAACAGATTTGTGTTCTCAGGCCCCATCCCAAGGAAGGGAGTCAGCCCACTCAAAATGGAGCAGGGGGCCAGCAAAGGTTTCTGGGAAGGAGTACATCTCACCTTGGAGAGGGGGAGGAGGAGGGGGGAGAGGATGAGGAAGGGAGGAGGGAGAAGAGGGACAGGAGGTGGAGGAGTGGAAGGGGGAGGAGGAGGGAGAAAGGCAGAGGAGGAGGGAGAGGAAAAGGGGAGTGAGAGAAGAGGCAGAGGAAGGAGGAGGAGGAGGAGATAGGTTTGGGTAGCCATGGGGACTTCAGGGGCCAAGGGGGAGGCAGGATTCTACACCACAGCCAGCTGGTGCACAGGGAATGTGGTCACAGAGGGCTGAGTGATAGAGCTAAGTCCTGAAGCAAGGAGGCAGAGAAGGCCCTGAGGCCATGGTGGAGACCTGAAAAGCCACACTGAAGTCCCATCCCTGACAAACTCATTCCTCGTGGTCTTATTATGGCCCAGTTGTGTGGCCCCTTCAGGCAAGGACAACCAGACGGGTCCCTAGGACTCAGTTCTTTTGGTGCCCTTGCTGCCATCACACAGCCGCATAGTGCCAGAGCCTCAGTTTCTCCCCTGTAATAGGCAGGTTAGTGTGCTTAGTCAGGATTCTTTGCAGAAGCTGAGTCTGTGAGGGCCTAGACTTGTCTTTACAGGCTCTACCTTAGGGAAAGGGCCACCATTTCAAGCCACCTGCTGTACTCAGTTCCAGGAAGGACCTCAGGAATGTGGCCCTTGAAGATATCTAGATAATCCTGTTGAGCAGTCTAGATAATCCTGTTCAGCGGGTTGTGGTTCCCCACCCAAAGTCTAACCCCACGGTTTCAAATGTGGCCTCGCGCCCAAAGTCTAGACTAATAGTTTCAAAAAAACCACCTTGCGCCATATCTCTTCTACCCAATCCCAAATTGCCAAATCCCGGCTTGTGGTTTTTCCCTATAAAAGCCCTCTACACCTGGGCTCGTGGCCGACGCCACATTTCCTTCCCAGGTTGAACCTGAATAAAAGGACCCTTATGTGCTTACATCGGAAACCGGCTCCTTGGTGGTCTCTGGGGGTTTCGTGAAATGGGTACAACAAGTCCTTCCTGAGGAAGTCAACCCACCGCTCACAGAAACCAAATGGTCCTGGGTCCAGAGCTAACCAAGTTCAGGTTCAGAATCCAAAACTGAGGTCCCAGTTCAAAGACAGTAAGACAAAGAATGCACTTGATACTGGCTTTCAGTGGCCTGCCTGACCCCAGGCTGGGGAACAGTACAGCACTTAGCCAGTGTACATGAGGAATGAGGAACAGGTCTGGGTCTCCAGTGGGACACAAAAGACAGCAGCTTGCCAGGAGCTCAGGGACTGGGGTGCAGAGTTCACTGGAGATGTGGTCCATGAGGATGTGATCCACAGGATGTATGGTTGACGGTGAGATGTGGTCTACAAGTACCATGAAGAAATGTGGTCCACAGAGGAATGGGGTCCACAATGGAATGGGATCCACAGAATGACGTGATTCACAGAAGAATGAGGTCCACAGAGGGAGGTGGTCCACAGAAGGATGTAGTCCACAGAGGAATGAGGTTCATAAGGACATGGTCCACAGAGGTATGAGCTCCACAGAGGGATGTGGCCCACTTGAACATGTGGTCCACAGAAGGAGGTAGTCCACAGAGGAATGAGGTCCACAGGACATGTCATTCATAGGGACATGTGGTTCACAGAGAGATGTGGTTCACAGGGGGATGTGGTCCATAGAGGGAGGAGGTCCACAGGGGCATGTGGTCCACTGGAGGAAGATAACCTGCATTTCTCTGACTACCACTTGAATTTTAGCCTTGCCTCTACCCCTCGCCACAAGAAAATCTCCCAGATACACCCAGAAATTCTGCTTAGCCAAAATGTCTAGGCACCTGGTAGCCAAGTCGAGTTGGCGTATAGAATTAACCCCCACGAATATACACCAATAAAGTCAGCAGGGAGACCAGAGAGAGCCATGTTCTCAAGCGTCCATGCTGGATGCTTCTGTCATTTCTGCACTCTGGCACTGGGGGACTATGGTGGGTAGCAGACTGAGAGCCCAGACTTCCAAAGGCCTCCAGCTTTCTCAAACTAAACTGCCTGCCTATAGCTACTAAGTCACCAGTCTGCAAAGCACTCGAGGGTGTGTTCCCTCTGGCCCTACAGAGGATAACCAACCCCCAACCCCTGAGATACTTCAGCTCCCTCCCTAGAAAACAAGTACAATAGCGATCCTGAGCTCATATAACGCAAAGCTTGCTCCAAACCCGCTCGATACCTGATCCATGATGCATTGCTCAGGAGGTTAGATCTTTGAGTACAAGTGTGATCATGACCCATAAGGAGCAGAGTGGAAGGAGGCTTGGTGTGTCCAGTGGCTCTTTGGGAAACAGGACACACAAGGAAGGAGAGGAGGCTATCCCCAGGCCCAGTGTGAAAAACAACAACTCAAGCAAGTCAAGAGCCTGTAATGGCTTGTAATTCAGAGCCAGCCTCTTGAAGCAAAAGGATTTTGTCAAAGGTTTTTCATGGTCTGGTGCTCCCAATCCAAGGGAGTCACATGGCTCAAGTCCTCTAGACAGTGTTCATTATCCATGGCAAATGGTACTTGGGTTCCTTCCCAGGACATGTATTGATGCATCTGTGACCACTGCAGAGCACCCCAACCAATGGCCTTGGCAGTGATGCCCAAAGAGAAGTGGCTTAGAGGCAAAGGAGAGTAAGCAGAGGCAGTACTGAGGGCCCCCGGCTAGGACTGATGCTCAACCTGTTCCCTCCTCTGTGTGGGGAGGATGCAGTCCACCTAGAAGATGCTGATCGTGGCTCCTGGCCCTCCTGTTCATGTAGTCAAGTTGGCTTCTTTGATGGAAGAAGCCTCCAGTGAGACTGTGAGGTATCTGCCCTCAGGTTCTGGAAGCATATAAATTCTGTCCCAGTGCAGACACCTAGGAGGTATAGGATCTTGGCCATCAATAACCTGAGACTTGGCTGGGTACCCAACATACATCTTCCTTTGTCTCATGAAGAAGGTATGGGTTTCTAGGGGGAGCTATGACTTGAGAGGGCAGGGGCTGAAGAAATTCCCTGTCCCTGGTAGGAGGACTCTGGATACCAGACAGATGCAGAGGAACTGAGAAGAACAAGATGGCAAGAACCAGAGAAGTGTGTGCCAGGAGCTGTGCTTGTCTCTGAGAAGGGGAGGCCACCCACCTTGGAGGATGTCAGAGTGAGGGAGTTGGCATCTCAGAGGGGCTCAAGCACATCTCTTCCCCTTGCAGATTCTGGGTCCCTTCCATATCCGTATTCTAGTATGCATTTTGTTCAGCCTTCTCTCTGCACCAGGATCACCCTGAGTTCTAGAGAGACAGTAGGAAGCAGAGGTGGGTGGTAAGTAGGGCACGGACTATGTGCTGGAAACACTGTGGCCAAAGCTTGAGGAAAACACAAACAGGAAGAGAGGAATGGCAAGGAGAGAAACTTTACTTGAGGCTTTGGGGTGGGGGTTGTCTCTTAGAGGGCAACACGTGAACAAAATGGGTAATGATAGCATAGACTTCAGGGCATTGTCAGTCTCTAACCAGGTAATTTCAGAAAAGCCTTACAACACTGTTTAGCATACCAGCATATGATTGGATAGTGGGTGGGTGGGTGGATGGATGGATGGATGGATGGATGGATGGATGGATGGATGGACTGATAGATAGGTGGGTGAGTAGATAGATGGATGAGTGTGGGGGTGGATGGATGGGTGGGTAGGTAGCTAGATGAATGGATGGATGGATGGATGGATGCATGGATGGATGGATGGATGGATGGATGGGCTGATAGATGAGTGGGTGGGTAAAAGGATGGGTAGATGGATTGATGGATGAATGGATGGATAGATGAATGAATGAGTGGGTGGGTGAATGGATGGGTGAGTGGGTAGATGATGGATGGGTGGTTGGAGGGGTGGATGGGTTGGTAGATGAGTCAGTGGATGGATAAGTGAATGGATGCCTTGATGAGTGGATGGGTGGAGGAATGTGTGAATAAATGGATATATTGGTGGGTGGGTGGTATTTCAAGACAAGGCCAGTGGGAAACCAGTGTGTTGTCAGCTCTTGTTGCTATAACAGTCATAAGAAGTGACTTAGAGAAGGCCAGGTGTACTTTGGTTCAGGGTTTCAGAGGGCTTGGTCCTCAGCTTGTAGTTTCTGTGTTTGGGCTTGTGACAAAGATGTGCCTCACAGCATCAGGAACAGGCCATTGTCCTCACTGCAGCCAGGATCAGAGTGGAAGCTGGATGCCTGGATGCCTGGATGCCTGGCTTTCTTCCCTTCTCTCTTTATTTTGTCAGGGCTCCAGCCTGCTGTCCACATCCTGAGTGGGCTATCCCTCTTAGTTCACCTCTTAGGAAATGCTTTCCATATACACCCAGAATTTCTCAGTGATCAAATGGATAAGACTGTCCATCTCCAACTGTATTTTGCAGTGATTTTGTCGGAGGATTCAACAAAGGAAGACATTCAAAGGCTGTTGAGTGATATCACTAAAGTGCTTATGAGACCAAGGAGCAGATGGGGTAAGGGGTCTGGGGGAGCAGGGCAGGGTAATTTTGGGTAATTTTGATTGCTAACTTGGTAGGGTTTAAAATAATCATGGAAGCAAACCTTTGCATTTGTCTGTCAATGAGTTTTCTAGACTTAGTTAAATGAGATGGAAAGACTCACCTTCAATGTGGGCAACATCACCGCATGGGCTGGGATCCTGTACTGAACCAAAGGGAGTAAGCAAGCTCAGCACCAGCACTCATCTCTCTGTGATTCAGGACTGTAGAAGCAATGTGACCAGTCTCCTCTCTCTCCTGCTGGGATGCCTTCCCCGCCAAACCGCACCCTCAAACTGAATCAGAACACACCATTTCTTCCTAAGCTGCTTTTATTAGGGGTCTTGCAAGAGACACATCTCTACTACAGGCATATCACAGCAGGGACATCACATCATAGTGTCCTACACTGAAATGCTATTCCATGAGCCACTGGCTCCCCAGGTCCAGGGTTCACTTGCAGAGAGAGCTGATGGTTGTTGGGGAAAGGAGATGCATCTGCTGACATCATGTTTTATGGTGGAAAAATAAGAATGAAGGCAGGCTCTCTGATGTGGAATTTCTTTACGTGCAGGGTCTTGCACAGCATAAAACTAGCTTTGTGCTTAGTTGTTCAATTCTCAAAAGGCCTTTACTCCAGAGAATATGATGTTGGCCTGGGCACAGCCACCTCCATCAGGGATGTGGAGGAGGTTGTCTATCAGAGCTGCTCTATTAAGGGCCTATGTGCTGGAGGCACCCTTGCTGCCTGCTCCATAGCATGCTCAAGAGCCTGTCATCTGGTGCTACCAGGAGGCTGTAGTTGGAAGCCAGAATCATGATGTGACAGGGTCTGGGCACTAACCACACCTCTCCCAGCTGGGAGGTCTTGTACTTGGTGCTTCAGCTTTCTAGGCCTCTGTGTCTTCGGTCATTCCATAAACATGGTTGTGAACTGACCTCATGGGCTCCTCATGAAAGTACTCAGTCAACCCTGCTGGGTGTCCTAGCACACAGCCTAGAAAACAGATGCCCTGAGAGGGTGTGTCCTTTTGATTGGACATTCATTCTTTAAACACAAACCCAACATCCATTGAGTACTATTTACCAGGCTGAAGGAAACAAGTATAGTCTCAGAGTATACAACCTTGACTCCAGGATGGACATGGGGGTCAATTCCACAGACACCTCTTTAATGAATTTTAAATGGGAAGTGTTCGATGAAGTCTGGATAGAGTCCCAATGTAGCACAAATCTTAACCAGTCTTATTAATAAAAACAAACCCAGAACCAGGTATTGAGGTGAACGCTGGAAGATCAGAGAAGCAGAACAAGCCACAGCTACCTCACTGAGCCAATTCCTCAGCTGATCCTGTTTCCTCAGACTGGATGCCTCTCAGCTGAACCGTGCTGCTCAAAAGCCTAAAAGCTTAACCAGCCAAAAGTTCCTGGTTTTCATGCCTTATATACCTTTCTGCGTTCTGCCATCACTTCCTGGGATTAAAGGCATGAGTAACCATGCCTGGCTGTTTCCAGCGTGGCCTTAAACTCACAGAAATCCAGATGGATTTCTGCCTCTGGAATGCTAGGATTAAAGGCATGTGTGCCACCATTTTCTGGCCTCTATATCTAGTGGCTGTTCTGTTCTCTGACCCCAGATAAGTTTACTAGGGTGCACAATATTTTGGGGAACACAATATTACTACATCCCTACGGTCCCCAGAGGGACTTCAGGGTCCCCAGGCTCATAGCCAATGGCTCATAAAGCTAGAGGAACCTTTCCACAGGTGATGTCCCTACCCAATGCATATGTGTGACATCAAAGCAAAGAACCCAGATGAAGGCCATAGGTCACCAGCCGACAGACACATCACTAAACAGCCAAAGATGGCATAGAAAGGCCTGGATCGGGCCCAGGGCCACCAGCTGTAGTGACATACTGTGTACCCTAATAGACTTGCCTGGGGATCAGAGGACAGAGCCAGCCACAGCCAACCTCAACTCGCCAACTCCATGAATCCTCACCCGAAAGGATCTCAGCTGAACTGCTTTAGTTCCTGTTTCTTCAAGCCTTATATACCTTTCTCCGCCCAGCCCTGTCACTTCCTGGGATCAAAGGCGTGTGTGCTTCCCAGTACTGGGATTAAAGGTGTGTGCCACCACTGCCTGGCTCTGTTTCTAGTGTGGCCTTGAACTCACAGAGATCCAGATGGATCTGAGTGACAGGATTAAGGGTGTGTGTGCCACCACCGTCTGGCCTCTATATCTAATCTAGTGGCTGACTCTGTCTTCCAATCTCCAGGCAAGTTTATTAGGGTACACAATATATCACTACCATAGTATAGCTATTAGCGAGTCCTGTGTCCTACATTTACGGCATGTAGCCAGCCAAAAGCCCCCTACTCCACCTTTTCAAGCCAGGTGCTGTTCTCCACCGAGTGCCATGGACAAGCAGTGTCATCTTTAAGAGGTGGAGTCTAGTGAAAGCAAGCTAGGTCTTGCGGGCTGTGTCCAGGGGAATAGCAGGACCCTCGTCTTTGATACTAGCTATGGGAAGATGGAGCTTCTGCCACAAGGGCCCACCACGGTGTGCAACCACTGGCCCAAAGCAACAGAGTCAGTCAACCACAGACTGGAAACCTCTGAGCCCAAATTCACCTTCTCTCTTTTTAATTTGATTTATCTCACCTATTTGTTACAGCAATGGGAAGCTGACTGACGTACCAGGTGACTTGGGGAGCCACAGGCCAGTTACTTGGGAGTTCTGTGGGTCGGACAGGGTGGGAGGCTGAGGAGGGAGGAGGGCTGACTTGAGTGTCCGGATTGTTGTGTGGCCTCTGAGGAGCGGTCTCTCTGGGTGTCCCATCTCCCCGTCCCTTTGAAATGTCTGCACCCTGAGCATCCGTGGGTGTGTCATTGAGAAGCAGAATCAGCAGTTACCCACCACAGGGTCCCGGGCACGTCGGCAGGCACCTCTCTGGGCCTGTTCCCTGACCTGTAAAACATGGACCATAGAATAAGCGTGTTCACCTCTGGTCTGCAGTGAGATCCCCAGGAAGTCGTGGGGGGTGGACGGGAACTATGAAGCAGGACTCCAGGCAAGGAAAATCTGTTTAGGCTGCAGGTCTGTGGTATCCAGGCTTAGCAGAAATTTGGGGCACCTATTAAGTGCCAACTGTTGTTCTAGAAACTCATGACTGAGCTGGCAACTAAACTCTTACGGAGTTTACAAGTGGAAGACAAGAAACCTTTGGATTTTCCAGACCTGTGACAGGAAATGCTTTGGGGAAAATACTGGCAGTGAAGAGGCAGGGGATGGAGGGGTCTCGCTGAGGCCTCAGGGAGGCTGTGAGGGAGCAAGGCAGGAATCACAGGTTGAGGAGGGCCAAGGCCGCTGGGCTGTGTTGCAGGAAGGGAGAAGTGGGGTAGCGTCAGGAGCTGTAAGCAGGTTGGGTACTGTCTGCAGTCGTCACAACACTTGGAGTTTTGCTCTGACATAGGAGTCAAGGAGAATGGAACCCTGAGAGGCCTTGTGCATGTCAGGCAAGCACTCTACCCCAAAGCTGCTGCCTAGCATCACCGCTCACCCCATGAATTCACTCTCACCCCATGAATTCACTCTATAGCTCACGCAGGCCTGAATTTGGGATCCTCCTGTCTCAGTCTCCCAAGGACTGGGTAACAGGCTCATCTCCAGGGAAGATTTTGTGCACTGTGATTATGAAATCTGGTGTGATTTGAAAACAAAAACAAAACAAAACAACCACCCCCCCCAAAAAAACAAAACACACTCATGCTTCATATGCCAACCATGGCTAAAGTTGAACACAGAAACCCTGTTAGAAGGCCATGGTCCAGATAGGAAGTGAAGGTGGTCACCACGGACAAAGTGGGGTTGCTATGGTTACCTGGCTACCAAGTTATTGCCTGTGCCAGCCCCTGCTTGGCATACAGTAGGTGTTTCTTCTCAGTGTTTGGGTGCCTTGGCCGTTCGTTTCTTCAGTAGCTGTTCCAGACCCCAACCGGAGTCACAGCTGCTGGCTCTTCTCCCAGCTCTGTCCCTGCAGCCAAGCCTAGAAGTATCTGCTTGACTTCCCAGTAGCTGGTGACCCGATCCTTAATCATGGCAGCTGGCTGGCACCAACCCATTCCAATGTTTGCCTTGGTCTGAGACCTTGTGGCCAGTGTTCACCACACAACTGCCCCATGCCCCAAACCCTCATTTCAGGTACCCCTGAATGAAGGCATGCTCTTTGCTCTTTTGCTGGCGAATGTAGGACTACAGCCACCAGAGAAACCCATGTCTGTTCTATACGGTGGTGAAGCGTAACAGAAGTGGGAGGTGGTCCTCTATGACCCTCAGTTTGCTGTCACGTGACCAGGCTGTCCTTATTTGAGACAAGCTGGACAGGAAAAGGGAGACATCAAAGAGGCTGGATGTTATGCGGGGACTCAGGCAGGAGTCAGGAGGCAGGTGTTTTGTGGCCCATCTAAACTTCATGGTGCTCCCCTGGCCTGATACTGTCCAGTCACTCTACTTTTGACAGCCTTGGCCACCATGGTGTCATACCTCTGTGGAGTTCATCTGCTGCTTCCTTACAGGTTTAGGCCTCTGAATTTTAGCATGCTTTGGGACCTCCATCTCCCATGATACCACTGCTTTTTAGAGCAAAGCCACCAGGCCCTTTGGGGATAAAATTTCCACCACCCCCTATCTTTCTCTTTTTCACGTGGATTTTGCTCTGCAGATCTTTAAAATGATTGTTGAATGTGAAATGTTTTATTTTGATGTCTCTGGGTCACATTGGCGCAGTGTCACTTGTTCACCTAAAGAGATGGTGTGCACCTGTTGTCTTCGGGAATCTCGGACGCCTCAAGTCAGATAAATCCTGCCCGCCTACAAGCCCTGAGCCTTGGGGGAAGAGACTGAGGGGTGTGTCACACCTGTGGCCACTGACACTTTCGGAGGTCTGAGCGCAGTGATGAGCCCAGCACCCCGAGATGTGGGAACTAGCAGAGAGGACCAGGCCTACTGAAGAGTGTATCAGTGTCTGCTGTCATATTGTAAGCGGGATCCACCCCGAGACTGTGTCTGTGGTCAAGAGGCCAGGCGGATGTCACAGGGGCTCCCAGAGCTGTGTGTGTGTGTGGGGGGGGGGGGGGCTGTGCTGTCTTCACCCAGAGGCTCAATGGGAGATGAGGTAGGCTTTGGCTGCCAAGTACATTGAGGTGATCTGGTCTTCAGAGTTCAGCTCCTCGTGGGCACTGGAGTGAAGGCTCTTTGCTGGGTGTCCACAGGAAACAGCCCTGAGGTCTCAGGAGTGCCCCCACTGCCCTTCAAAAAGTTTTAAGGGAAGTCGCTCACTGCGGTGGGGGGGGGCGGGTTTGGGTGGAGTTGGAGTCAGTCTTCCAAGATTTAGCGCTTTGAAAGCTTGGGCCTTTTTGCAGAAACGTTGGGAGGTAATGGAGTTTTTAAGGGGTGGGGCCCCTGGGATCCCAGTGGTTATGTCCTGAGACACTGCCCTTAGGAGGGATTCATGCAGTTCTTCTGAGAGTGAATGGTTACTAGAGCAGGCCTGAGCCCCCGCCCCTCGCCATCCACTTCCTGTCCTCCACAGACTCTTTCTTACAGTGCCTGGCTATGGTTCCATCCACCATGCCACCCACCATGATGCCGCTCTGCCTGGCAGCACCCATCACAAAGATGTCTGTTGTGGTGCCCACCGCCACAGGTCCATTTCGGCACTTGCAGTGGTTCCATCAACTGTGACTCCAGGGGACGTGGCACTCGCTGCCACCAGCTCCTCAGAATAGGCTGAGTGAGAGGAGCCGCCCAGCCCCGTGGTCTCAATAAACCTCTGATCTCTATCAGTATCCAGGTTTGGATATTCGGTTGCAGCAACAGAGAGCACCCTAGGCTTTCCTCTTCAGAGGGACCCAGAGCCTGCCCAGGGCTCTTCCTTGACTGACTGACCCAGGACCACCCAGAATGCCCTCACCATAGCACACTATCACCTCCTGCAGGAGCAGCTCACAGCCTTCTTTGTCATAGTTATTGGTAAGTATCAAGCCATAGGTCCCACCCCCACTCAAAAGGAGATTATACAAAAGTGGTCACACTAGGGGAGAGTTGTTGCCCCCCCCCCCAGCGTCTTTCTAACACACAGGCTGGTTTTGAAGAATACCTTTCTGAGGTTCACTAAATCCTTGATAAACAGGAGTCAGCTAAGCAGCGGTTCCCTAAGAATGCTTATCCTGGCTAATGGAACAGCAGTGTGAGGGCTGTAGCATGAATCTTAAAAAGTCTTATTAATAAGAACAAACCTGGAGCCAAGTATTGGGGTAAATGCTGAAAGATCAGAGAGACAGAACCAGCCACAGCCACCTCACCTTGCCAATTCCTCAGCTGATCCTATTTCCTCAGACTGGAAGCCTCTGAGTCCTCATTCGAATGAATCTCAGCTGAACTGCTTCTCAAAAGCCTAAAAGCTTAACCAGCCCTAGTTCCTGGTCCTCACGCCTTGTATACCTTTCTGCTTTCTTCCATCACTTCCTGGAATTAAAGGCGTGAGTCACCATGACTGACTGTTTACAGTATGGTCTTGAACTCACAGAGATCCGAACGGATCTCTGCCTCCAGAAGCCTAGGATTAAAGGTGTGTGTGCCACCATTTTCTGGCCTCTATATCTAGTGGCTGTTCTTTTCTCTGACCCCAGATAAGTTTATTAGGGTGCACAATATTTTGGGGAACCCATTATCACCACAGAGGGCCCTGAGTGAGTTATTGGACATGGAAACATGGGCTGTGGCTGGAGCAGTATGTGAGGAGAGAGACATGAAACATGCAGAGCTGGACACAAGCTTTAAGAGAAGTCAGAGGGGACAGAGTCCAGCTAGGACTGCATGCTGGGAGTCAGGACACCTGGCTGCAAGGCCCAGCTGGCCTCTAGCCTAAAGGATGCTCTGAGTCCATCCCTCCATCCCTCCCCTTGTTTGGCCTGACCTCCCTCTCCTGTGAACCTCCAGGGGCTTGGAGTCCAGTAATCTCCATAGCCCCTCAGGGGTCGACCGACCAAGGATGTGGATTAATCATGGTCTGGGAACATAATCACCTGTTGGGTTTTCTCAGACTTCTGGGATTTCATGTGGGGGAGGGGGAATAAACAGAAGGTCCACGGAACAGCAAAGAATGTGAGAGCCTCCGGGGTTGGGGTGGGGGCATTCCCACCCCGAACGAGGTCTGCACAAGTCATTAAGCCCACAGGACTAGGGGGAGCAGGGCCTGGGGCTCAGCCTTTCCCACTGCAATGCCCCAGGCCTGACCTGGCATGGAGAAACTCAGTGTAAGTTCTATACGGCACCTCAGCCAGAGAAGCAGCCTTAGTGTGGTATGGGATGGAGGGGGCCGCGGGAGATTCCTGCTGACAGATTCTCACATACTTCCACCCGAAGTAGGATCTTAAACAATACGAAATAGTCCTAGAAGGATGGGGAGGCTGGGTGAAGGAGAGTGTGCAGGAGCAGGTGGGAGCACAGGGCGGCTGCCATGGAGGAGTAATCCGTACAAATTCCCTCATATCTTTCCCTGGAGCGGAGAGAGAGGATGTTTCATCCCAACTGTGTGGTCACTTTGCAGGCTCAAGGGGCCCAATCACATAGCAGGTGCTGGCTGCTGAGAGCAGAGGCAGAGAGAGAGAGAGAGAGAGAGAGAGAGACAGAGAGACAGAGAGACAGAGAGCTGAATGTCCAGCTGAGTCACTCACTGCTCTGCACTAGCAGGTGGTGGACGCTTAGGAAAAAAGAAGTGTCCTGGTGTGGTGACAGTTGGCATGGCCTTTGGAAAAGCTGTCCACTTACTTGTTTTTGCAAAATCGATGCTTTCCAACTGTGTATGAAAATGAGTGGGGGCAGGGAGAGCATGCAGAAGCACGGTGCTTTGGTGGCTGACCTGGCCAGGCTCTCGGGGATGGGTGTGGTCTTGTTCCTACCTGTCCAGTTGTTTCTGGTCTCTACAAAATCAAATGGATCAGGATGCTAATTAAGCAGAGGATAGCTCCCCCTCACCAACTTGTCTCCATCTTCCTCTTTCCATCAGCATTAGAGCCATCAGGTCACCCAAGTCCAGGACAGAGCTCTCTGTCAGACTCCATGATGCTCCCAGCAGCTTCTAACACGTCTTCAAAACCAGGAGCTGTGAGATGGGCCCTGTACATGGAAAGCCTTCCAGCGTGTCCCATGGATGCTCAGCAGCAGAGGGCAGTGGACATGCAGGCCTCTCTGCATCCGGCCTTAGCTCTCAGCCACCCATCTACATTCCCAAGGCTCCTCTGGGTCTCTGCCTGGCCCCATCTTGAGCAAAGCATAGTCGTCCTGTGCATCCTCAGCTCCACACCATCCTCTGGGCCCTGTTCTCTTGTGTCCACTCTTCCCTTTCCCATGAATCTCAGCTGCATTTGTAGATCTAGCTCTGCCGCGGTACTGGATTTGTGCCGGTTACATTTATTGTTGTAAACCCCCACCCCCACCACCGTGTCCCCCTTCTCTTAGCTGTTAGGCTTGTGGTAGCTGCTCTCCCCTGTGCATGTGACTCTGCTAGAGCTCGCTGAATGCGTGAATGAACGCATCTGAGTCTGATCATTCTCGTGACTTCTCCGTCAATAGAGCAGCAGCCGACAGACTAAGCAGCCAGTCTGCAGAGTGACAGGCTAGAGGCTCAGGGACGCTCATCCAAGGATCCCTACTCTGCTCTCTATCCCCGTGCTGTGGTCCCTGGACAGATAATAAAGTGACCTGGCCTCTTTTTTGGTTGTCACTGTGGCCCGAAGAAGCCGGTAGGTCCTCCACAAGATCTTTTAAAATTGAAGCATCAGTTATAAATATTTCTTACGATTTCCGAATGAAGTACTCTTGTCTCAAAATCTTTCAGCCAGGAGTCTGAGCTGTCACACGGCATCAAGAAGCCTTGGGCATTGCTTTGGGGACTCGAGGTGACTGTCACATGCTGGCCCAAAGCCACCACACCTGGATACGTATCTTTGCAGCTGAACACTGGCTATGTGACCTTGGACCACCTGTTGACTCTGGTTTCCACTGACGACATGAAAATCCATGTACGGGGGGCCTGGGGGCTGTAGAAGAAGGCTGATGCAATGGCAACCTGGCTGTTCCTATTGGCTCACATGAGCCCCAGGGGCCCTTGACAATAAAGGAGCATATAGCCCAAAGCTTCTGAGTGCCTTGTTTGTGGAGGAGGAGGAGGAGGAGGAGGAGGAGGAGGAGGAGGAGGAGGAGGACAGCCCTTTCATCCATGGCTTAAGTGTGGGCTAAGCGAGGTATCACATGGAGGATAGCAGAACACACTCACAACTGTGTGTGCATCACTACCTGTATTATCTTTGGGGGCTGAGCTTGTAAATGATTAGAACTGAAAGAAATCTTGGAGTCAGGGAAGGTTTCTCCCATGCTCAGCAGAGGAGATGCAGTCAAACCATCCACTGAGGTCACAATCCAGAGAAACCAAAGGTTCTCTGGCCTCATGTCATCCTGGGAGCCTGAGGTGCTGAGTGCCTTCTCCCATGTCTTCCTGCCCCAACACCTTCCACCCCTGCCTCCACCCCTGCCCCCCTGTCCTCCCCTATCCCCACCCCTGACCCATCCTACCCAACCCCCAACCCCCCCACCCCCCTCCATCCCCGCCTCTGCCTCAAGGATGTGTTTTCTCCTCAGCCTGAGCATCTCCTGGTCCAGGAATGAGTGTGTGCAGGGGTGGGGGGAGAAGAGTCCCAGGAATTTGGGAGAGCCTCCCCCCAACCCCCCATCCTGGCACTTGTGGGGAGACCTTACTTCCAAAAGTAAAGACAAAAGAGCAAGCAGTTTTTGGAGCATTCCAGAGCCAAGTACCTTGTCAAGCAGGTACCACAGGCCAACTGAGCATGTACCATGCCTTCTGGGAAAGCTGCTCGTTCAGGCCACCCTGATGTGGATGGATCTGAACCCTTCTGGTGAGGACACCCCCCCACCCCCACATAGATTTTCTCAGGAGCTTTGGTGCTTCTTATGAAACTCCTGCTGATTTGCCCAGATGTCCCAGAATCCCTCAGGTGAGTGGGAGCAGACTCCCACCTCACAGGCTTGACTGTTCCAGCTTTTGCACACACACACACACACACACACACACACACACACCTACCTGGTGATATCATGGAATTCGGGCTCCCCCAAGCCCAGAGTCTGTCTGCAAGGCTCCTCGCCTTCTGTGTGACACCTCAGCTCTCTGCTGCTCTCACACTGGGGTCAGGGATCTGGCAGAGCTGGGGCCAATCGCACTTCCGGCCTCTTTTCTCTCCCATGTGCTCTATGGTCTCTCTCCTCTTCTTCCTCCTCTTTCCTCCCCTCCTCACTCTCTCCCCCCTTCCTCCTTGTCTCCCTGCCTGCCAGGTACAGATCAAAAATATTTCTGCCCAGCAGAGCTAAGAATAAAACAGCTCCCCATTATCTTGCAGTGGCCAAGCAAGAACCTGCTCTACACAGATGAACAAAACAGGAAGGTTCTAGGAAAGGGCACTGACAGAGCCCCAGGGACTGGAACACAGAGGGCTCTTGGCTCCTCTTCCTGGTCCCCTGAGAATTACTGCTGCCTCCCTCCTCAGCCTGGAGGGCCCTGGTCCCAAAGGCCTTTTTTGCGGCTCATGGGGATGGTGGTGCCTCTAGGGAGTTGAAACAAAGACAGAGCACATCTAAGTTTTAGCAGTTTTCAGTAATCTAATTTTCAGTTCTTTGGGTTATCAAAAACATGCCTTTTTCCCTCTTTCTTCTCACCAAAAAGGCACAGCAGATCTGGGGGGGCACCAAGGGTGCGGCAGCCGCGGTCCACACTCAAACACTAATTTCTGTGCTGTGGAGGAGATGTCACGCATGCAGGTCTGTTTGATTTCATTAAACAGAATATTTAAGCATAAAAATTGTTTAATCGCCTCGTGTCATTAAGAGATGAATTTCATTTTGCATACATTTGCATATTTCCTCCGAATTAAGGTTGCTAATATGCAAATGAGAGACAGGTTGCAATAGGCGTTTGCTGAGGAGGCTGTAGGCTGTTCCTCTGGGGCCCACTTTCTAGGTGGGAGGAGCCAGGCGAGGCTCAAGCCCTTAGGGAAGCAGACTCCCAGGGCCTTGGCCTTGGCCATCAAAGATGGGTGGGCGTGGCCCTTACTGCCGCCCGGCCAGCCAATCAAAGCGGGTGGTGCTGTGAGGGGATGCTGCCCAGCTGTCTGCCCCAGGCTCCTGGGAGCCAGCAGGTACCAGCTCTGGGATGAGGGTCCTGGGCAAGGCTTGGGGCCTTGCAGCGTGCTTAGCTCAACAGTCAGATGAGCAGAAAACATTCTGGAAGCTTCCCTAGCCCATCGCAGGTCCCGATGTCTTGTCTTCGGTGCCTCTTCTCAGCCTTTGTTCCCTGACTGGCTTTGTCTCAATCCAGATTCCTCCCTTCTCCCCTCCCTTTGTTCGCTCAGCCCCTTTCCTCTCCCCTCCGCCCTGGCGGGGCTGTCACCCACCCGTCCATTGTCTTTCTCTCTGGCTCCCTGCCCCCCTGGAGTCATTTCCAGCCCAGTTAGCTGCCCATGGAGGTGGAGACCATCAGGCCAGGACCCATGGCCCCTCTCCAGCCTTCCAAAACCCCTTATGAATGGCTGTGTGCGCCAGGGGTCAGAGATTACATACACAAAACCAAGCTTCCTGTGCAGGAAGACAGGACCGCTGGTCCTGAGAACCATTCTCCAGCTCCTTTGGGCAGCACAGAGTAGGTAGCAGATGTATGCAAAAGGGGGCCAGAATTGAAAGGACCAGCAGCCTGAAGAGAACCGCACTCCCTGGCTTGAAGCAGCCAGCATCCCTTTCCCCGGCAACCCTCAGTCCCTCCGTCTAGTCTTTGCAGCGGCAGCCGCCAGGAGTCTGGGTAGAGAGAGACGTTAAGTCCGCCACTATTTAGTGAGCATCTACTTCAGGCCAGCCTGAGGTGACCTGTGGCCACAGCCTTAGAGAGGTGGCCCCTGCTCAAGCTGCTGAGAAAGAAGATTCCAGAAAGAAGCAAGATCCCCAAGACGGTGCTGAATGACAGAAAAGGGTGTCCAGCCATGACAACCCTTACCTGTCTAACCTCTCCTTGGGCCCCGCCACAGGCCATGTCTTAGGCACCACCCTAATGACCAGGACCTTTCCCTCCAGAGCCCCCAGGGCCTTGCAGAGTGGACTTGTTTTCCTTACTCTCCCAGCATCTCCCCAGGGCTACAGGGCAGCATCTGCCAGGCTAACCCCCCCACCCCACCCCCACCCCCTGCCAGATTAGCTGCTGGGGCCTGCATCTCAGAGTGAAGCAATTAAATCAGAATTAATTGGCTAGCAGGCAATCGCCTTCCATCGGAGCAGGGAGGGAGTGGGTGGCCGTTTTGCTGAGTCGACAATTGGAACACAATGCTGGGGGGAGGGGGGGGGGCCAGAGCCTGGGCCTAGGGAAACAGAGGGGTCCCCCTCCTCCACCTGCAGCCAAGCTCCACCACCAAGCCAGCCAGGATCCCAGCGGCTCTGAGGAAGAAACTGCTTTTGGGGGATAAAACTTTGACTTCTTAACTTCAAGATGTACCACCTGGGGGTGCTTCAAAATGTGGCTTAAGTTCTTACTATCTTTATCATTTTCCCACTCACAAAAGCAATTGATTCCTCTCTCTCTCTCTCTCTCTCTCAAAACATTGCAGACATGGATAACTTGGATGGCCCCGTAAAGTTGTGCAACTGAACGTGGACATCAGAGCATCGATGTTTCGGGGAGTGGGAGTGTCTTTGAACAGGATCTTGCTAGGTAACCCCAGGCTGGCCTTGAACTCACATCAATCCTCCTGCCTCGGCTTCCTGAGCGTTGTTGGGATTGCAGAGATGTGCTGCAACACCTGACTAGTGGATGAGATTAGAATTCTCCCCAGCTGTTCCTGGGAGCTGGTGCCTGTGGAGGGGATCTATTGGCTGGTCATTGTGGCGTGATAAGCAGGATGCTGAACAGGGGTCAGAATGCATCAGGCTGGCTCTTGTTGAATGGCATTCATTGTCTTACTTGGGTATTGTAAAAATCAAGTAAGGAAAGATATGTAGGAACATGAACACAGCCCAGGAGCCCCCATCCTGGCTTTTCCACCCCAAGGACAGCCTTGGACATGGCGAACGAATGGGGAGAGTGCGGTGCTGTGGGGAGAGAGCTGGCTGTGCAACCTTTCATAGATCATTGGCGTCTCTGGGCCTCACTTTCTTCACCTGCAGAATGGAGGCTAGATAGACATCCTCCCTCAAGCTCCTGAGATTGCTTTTTTGGGGGGAGACTGTCCTGGACCCCACAGCATTCAATTTCCCCTCAGTGTGGGGTAGCTTGATGGCTGGTACTGGGATTTAAGGAAATGATGGCATCAACCCTCCGATGGGATGCGAGGCCACTGACAATCCTTCCTGCTCTCACACAGGGGAGATCCCAGAGACAAGATCCTCCTGTCGCCAAAAGAACAGCCAAGGGGCTGCCACTGGCACAACAGCACAAAAGGCGGGGGGGGGGGGGGGGGGGGGGGGGGGGGGGGGGGGGGAGGGGTGAGACAGGTGAGGGGGAGGGGATGGGGGTGAGACAGGGGGGAGGGGTCCGGGGAGGGGGCAGGGAAGGGGGGTGAGACAGGGGGAGGGAATGGGAAGGGGATGGGGGGACAGGGGGAGGGGGAGGGGGAGGGGATGGGGAGGGGATGGGGGGCGGGGGGAGGGGGAGGGGTGGGGGGGGAGGGGAGACAGGGGGAGGAGGCCGGGGAGGGGTGGAGGAGAGGAGCGGGATGGGGAGCTGGCTTCCTCACAGCTGACCTCTCGATTCCCACCCCTTCAGCTGTCTCCCTCATAGGCCAGACCATCTCCTTTCCTCCCTGGGACCTCAGTTTCCACGTCTGAAGCACCAGGAACGCTGTTCATCATGCAATCATGGCTTTTTCATTCATAAGCTCAGGGTTTCAGGAGTCCAGTCCCTCGCGGCATTGTGAGCCAGCTATGTTGGGGGCTGAGAGGGATCCCTAGGAAGAGGGCCATGTTGGAGAGCACGGAGGCTCCCTCTGGAAGCTGCAGCTGGGGCTCCTGCAAGCCCACGTGGCAGGAAGCCCCATCCGCCCCATAGGTGTTTGTGTAAGAACCAAGCCGAAGGGGCCTGCTATGATTGCAGAGGCCTGAAACCTGAGCCCGCCCTGCCACAGTCATGGGGTCACCAAACCCAGACTAAATAGTCTGGCGGCCTGCTCGGCTGTCTGGAAACGGTCGGGATGGAAGGGGTCAGGTAGGGAGGGGCTGGAGTACTGCCTTGCTCAACACAGGGGCCTGTGTCCACAGCCTCTCAAACCACTCCCCTGCCCTGGAGCCCAGCTATGCATGCGCCCTGGGTTTCCTTACTTCTGTTTTACTTCACAATGGTTAAGGGGAGCTGGGGGGAAGAGTACAGGGTAGCTCCCCACCCTGGGCCTCCTCTGCTCCCCTGCACAAAGGTCTTGGCTGCGTACCACAATGTTTTCAGGCCTGAGCCAGGCTTTTACGCCCAAAGACATCCCCATGTTGCCCTGTGGCCTTGGGCTGATGGACAGAGAGGTGCCTCTGGTTCAGTTTGGAAATTGCAGTACCTGAACTAGAGACAACGGACCAGTGTGACTGACCTAACAGGTTCCTCAGCACTGCCCTAAGCCGGTCGCTGCCCTCAGGACTCTCTCTTGGAGTCCTGTGACTCCTCTGAAGTCACACCCTAGGTGAGTATCCATGGCAACACTTGAATACGGATTAATCCTGAAATTTACCCCATGGCCGCACAGCACTGCCACGTGCCCAGGACGTGAACACTTCCTTCAGATGAGCAAAAGGTGGGGGCTGCAAAGTGCAGATCCACTGACCCACCGAGAAATGGACAAAGACACCTCAGCATAGCCGCAGGATGGAATACTATGCAACCGCCAACAGGAAGGGAGTTATGCTTCATGGGACGGGAGGGATGGATTGTGAAGGCCCCATGCTGAGTGAAAGAAACAGGCCTTGAAAGGACAAGTATCACGGTGGTACTTCCCCAGGGCGCCCGGAACAGAGAAACCCAGAGGTAGACGGTGGACCGACCAGGCGTGCCGTGGGTTGGGGGAGGCAGGAATGTAAGGGATGTTCAGGAGCCTGGCGAAGGGACAGTGGGGGCACATCATCTGTGCCACTGAGCCACACTCTGGCCATAGTGTTTTTTTTCTTTGTGTCCTTCACATCATGCATCCCCATCCCATTCATTATCCCATTCTCTTCACCCTCTGCCCTCGCAACCTCCCCCACAAAATAAAATAAAATTTAAGAGAAAAAAGAAAAAAAGAGAGAGAAGGAAAAAATCAATCTCGTCATGGAAGCTGTCGTGTGTCACAGTGAGTCACACAGTATATATATACATTTGTCTACATACCTTTACTTGCAAAGAGTCATGGTCTGGTTCGAGGCCTCTGGTTTCTGCTGCGCTATCGATGCTGGGCCCTCACTAGGACTCCTCTTGGTTATCCTGATGTTACCCCGTGTTGTGGAAATCCTGGAGTTGTGGGTCTGCTGGACCAGCCCGTTCACACGCTCCAGCAGATCACAGATGGGGTGGATGTTGGGGTGGGCCAACAGATAACTCTGTTTCTGGGCCTGGATAGCTGTTCCAACAATAATGTCACTGTTCGTGGTTCCTGGGATGCCCCTTCCTCAGAGCAGCCGGGGCTGCTGCAGCAGTACCTGTTTCCCTTCCGTACCCTGCTGTCTCCATCCGTATACTACAGAGCCTGCTAAGCTAGGGACCCCATTTGAATGGACAGCTCAGGGCCCTGCACAATGTCTCCGAAGTGGACGGTGCTGGGCGGCTCTCTTTAATGAGGCTGGAGGCTGTGCCCTGAGCGCCAGGAGGTCAGTTCTTTTCTGAGTTATCACCCGACCCTGACCCCATGCTCCTGGAAGTAGCCCAATAAACTGGCTGGTTCTCTAAGTCAGACTTGGTGGAGTCGTCTCTTTTGAGGCTGACGGAGGTTTATAGCTGTGTGATGTGTGACTTCTTGGGAAGGCATGAACTTGTCTGTTAAGACTGTTGGTTACTTAAGCCTGTGGCATTAAGAAAGGGGGCTTTTTCTGGGACATGCTAAAGCTTGGCCGTCCAAACTACGCTGGGAAACTCCAGGTTTTTTTTTTTTTTTTTTTTTTTTTCAGATAGGCATTGTGGTGGCGGTCAAGCTGAAGGATGAGGCACAAAGCCTTAGAATGTTCTAGACCCTTCTTCCTCTAGCAGTCTGACGGAGACTTTCAGTGTCTCCTGAGTGCGATGCCAGGCTCCATCCTCTCAGCTGGTTTGAGCAGAGAGCGTGTTGTACACCAGGCAGACCCAGGACTGGGGCCGTTCCCTCCCCCAGAGCAGCTGGTGCCCGTACAGTTTCCCGTACCCCTGTGGTGTTGACCCTTGACTCTCCTCCCTTCCACACTCAGGAGCACCCACCTCTGCATCGGCCTCCTGCAGAGCCAGGGAAACAGAGCTGAGCAAGGGACCCGAGACCCTTCAGGGCCCATTTCCGAGAGCTAGGGGCCAGATGGGATCAGCCCTCAAAGATGTGAGCAGTCTGCCCGGCACAGGACAGAACGGGGCCTGGGTGGGCCCAGCAAGGTGTCCTCACCTCATAGGCTTCACTGCCTGGTGACGGAGTTAAATAAAGAGCAACAGCTTGTGAGTCATTCCACAGCAGCGGTTCTCAACCTTCCGGATGCTGTGACCCTTTATAACACAGCTCTTCGCGTCGTGGTGACCCCCCAACCACAACATTATCCCATTGCTACTTCATATCGGTAAGGTTGCTACTGTTATGAATCGTCATGTAAATATCTGCGTTTTCTGATGGTCTTAGGTGACACCTGCCGGAAGGGTCGTTCGACCCCCAAAGGGTTCTCGACCCACAGGTTGAGAGCTCCTGGTCTAAAGAAAACAGAAAGACAAGATGGCAAAGCTCAGGTCTGGTGGGATGGGGATCCTCGGCCAGTCCTTGTTCAGTTTTTACTGCTATAACAACCCACGTGAAGCTGGGTGGCTTTATTATGGAAAGAGGGCTATTTTTCACAATTCGGGAGGTTCCTACCGTTTGGTTCAGGACTGTCCGCCAAAGGCTGTGTATTGCTGTTTGGCATTACTGGGAGGCAGCAGAGTCTTTAGGAGGTGGGGCCCCAGGGGAGGAGGTCATTAGATATGTGCCCTCGCTGGGCACGGTGGTGCACGCCTGTAGTCCCAGCTACTCGGGAGGCTGAGACAGGAGGATCGCTTGAGTCCAGGAGTTCTGGGCTGTAGTGCGCTATGCCGATTGGGTGTCCGCACTAAGTTCGGCATCCGTGATGACCTCCCGGGAGTGGAGGACCACCAGGTTGCCTTATGAGGGGTGAACCGGCCCAGGTTGGAAATGGAACAGGTCAAAACTCCCGTGCTGATCAGTAGATATGTGCCTTTGAGGGGCATTAAGACTCACACTCTTTCCCCCAACTCCCACTTCTCAGCCACCATCAACTGAGTTGTGATATCTGGGGCCACTGTGGGCCCAAAGCCTCTAAGACCAAGGGTCTAAATGGCGTTCCCACCTGAACACCGTTTACCTCAGGGATTCTGTCATGGCAACAGGAAGCTACCAGTGCCCACTCCAGTGGGTCTTTGGTTGGCAACTGTATACGTGGACCTACCAATTTAACCCTTTGTCTCTAGACAAAGCCACCAGCTCCAGGCTAGGAGCATCACCCTGATGTCCAATCTCCCCCCAGAGTCGGGCCCTTAGACTCCCATGTGGATCAAGTCTGGCCTGTCTTCCTGTCTCACAGAGGGGACCAGCACACATGACCCTGAGGACAACCACACCACAAACCCTGTTCATCCTCTCTTCCTACCCTGAGGACCATCACGCTGACCTTGGTCTCCAGATTGATGGAGTGTGGAGCCACAGCTGTGCTGAGGCCGGTGACTTTCCCCCTCACTCACTCACAGACAGGGAAGCTGGGCTTCTGCAGCCAGGCCTTTCCCAAGACCTTGCGATGGGGTGTCATGGCTGAGTCAGAGCAGAACTCAGGACCCTATGTGACTAACAGTGAGGCCTGGGCCGCGGCCCCAGGACAGAATTCACTTGGTCACATGTTTATCCAATCAGCATGCTCTCATTCCACACCTGTATCCAGGTTCCCGTACCCCCCCCCCATCACCCCACTTCAGGCACCTGCTGGGAGACCCCAGGACAGGTGAGGGTGCAGGGCCAGTCACCATAGCTTCAGGACCCTCCAGCAGATAGTGGGGTCGGGAGGTGGGGAGGGGCATCCAGAAGCTTCCTAAAGGAGTTAAGTGCCACACATGTTTAAGTTAGAGGACAACCTCAGGTGCCCATCCTCACCCTTAGTCCCTTATTTATATTCTGCCTCCTGTGCTGTGGGATGGTCCTTCTGTACACTGTGAATATGTGTGGCTCTCACTGGTTGATATTAAAGCTGTTTTGGCCTATGACAAGGCAGGATGAGGTTAGGCAGAACAATCAATCTGAGGACTCGGAGGAAGAGGATGGAGTTGAGCCAGCTGTGAGCAGGCCGCCTAAGAAGCAAGATGCCAGAGGACTGGTAAAGCCACGGACCACGTGGCAATACACAGATTAATAAAAATGGGTTAGTTTAAAAGTAAGAGCTAGTTAGCAATAAGCCCGGGCCATCGGCCGAGCATTCTGTGATTAATATAAGCTTTTGTGTGTTTATTTGGACCGGGCGATCGGGACAAAAGGCTCTGCTTCCGTTTACTGCACCAAGCTACTTGGTCTTTGAACTTCTGGAGATCCGCCTGTCTCTTCCTTCTGTCTCACTGTGGGAGAACTCAGACAGATGCACACCACTGTGTCTGGCTTCATGTGGACTCTGGGAGCTGAACTCAGGTCCATCCACTCACACCACAAAGACTTAATTCCCTGAGCCCTCTGCCTGAGCCCAGGAATTTCCTTTTGAGTTGACTCAGAATTATAGTAGTATGCACAAAGGCCCTGGGGCATGAATATACATTCAGGAATCAAGCAAGCATTGCTTTAAGTGGAGAGTAGGACTGACTTCAGGGCTAGGGACAGCTGGACATGTTCCAGCGTAGACCCACATTCTCAGGGCAGTTACCTCAGAGCCGGGGCTTGGGACATCAGCACCGGTGTGTAGTTGCAGCAAACACTGGGTTCCCCTTAACAGGGAAACTGAGGCACTTAGATCTGTGCCTGTGCTTTGTCACTGAGCCCAGCTGCACATGATCGGGGACAAGTGACTCTGCTCTGTGGGCTTCCTGCTGTTTGAAGGGTGACCTGCGCAGAGCTGGAGGAGTTCACACATGCACAGTTGTTAGGAGAATCCTTGGCGTTAGCCCTGTGGGAAGATCATGACATCTGCACCTCCACCCTATGGACAGGGCTGGCAAGCAGGGGCTTCCAGCAGCACTGGGTGAGAGGTGCCCCCGCTGGAAGCCCAGCTGGAGTTGGGGCCCAAGCCCTGAGCTTCACCTTAAATTATCCTTATCATCAAGAATGGTTCACACAACACAGTGGGTTTCATTAGAGCATTTGCACCTGTTTACATTGGTCCTCGACCACATTCACCCCCAGCCTGTCTTGTACCCCCTTGGCCCCCGGCTTGTCTCTCCACAGCAGTGGTCCACCTCTGTTTTCATGTCTTCTTTTTTACTCTATGAACATTCCACAGGTGAAAGGAAAACACAACGCTATTTGTCCCCGCCTGGCTTATTTCACTAAACGCGATAATCCCAGTTCAATTCATTTTCCTCCAGATGATAGTTTTTCTCTTCGTGGCTGAATAACATCCCCTGTTCTGATATGAATAACATGTCACATTTTCTTTGTCCACACCTCCATTGACAGGCATCCAGGCAGGTTTCACTTCCTGGCTCCAATGAACAAAGCAGCAATAAGCATGGATCTTCGGGACTCTGATCCCATCCTGGAGGGGCAGAGCTGGGTCACAGGTAGCTCTAGCTGTAGTTTTCTCAGAACCTCCATATTTACCTGGTGTGGCTGCCTCCCTGTCTGAACCCAGCCTCAGGGTCAAAGTTATGGGTGGCTCTGGATCAGGGTAGAAAATGCTACCCTCAACCTGCAGGAACCAGACTGGCCATGGCAGACACCCCAGGGTGGGGGAAGTTGTGTGCTCCCCACTCATAGCAGAAGTACAAGCCCTAGGGACAGATAGCTGTGGGTTCGAATCCTCACTCTCTCCACTTCCACTGAGTAATCTTGGATGAGGCAATCATGACCTGAACCTCACCTTACTGCTCTTAGAACGATGGTTTAGATCCCTCCAATCAAGGGTACCTGATCTGGTGTGACTGAGTCAACAAAGGACTGTGCAAAGCCAGCTCAGGGAAAGCTGTGTCCTGGGGCCTCGTGTTCTGAGACCACATGGCCCCCTCTGAGACTCAGTGTCCTCCTCTGGCCAACCTGAACTGTACAAAGTCCTCCCTTGTCCCGGACAAAGACAGCCGAGGCCCCATCACTGTCCCTTGGAAAGTCTGCATTCAGCACACCGCTGAGGCTTTAGTGTGAACTGGCCCACAACGCTGATGTTTTAGTGTGAACTAGCCCACACCACTGATGCTTTAGTGCGAACTGGCCCACACTAACACCGTAAGAGCTGGGGCTCCTTTACTAGGCTTCTGTCTCATTCATAGAATAGGAATGGGACTTTGTGTGAGATGCAAGTCCCTGAGGCCACCAGAGCCTCCTGAGGAGCCAAGAGCCCCATATAGGGCCCCCCTACCATCACAGGATCACTGGGTGAACACATGCAGCTAATAACTTTCTAATTGTTTCAGTTTGAGCTGCTAGGGTTCACCCAAGGCCTGAGTGGCCCAGACAGCAAGGGTAGAGACAAAACACCTGCCTAGCACCTGACATTTGTGGGCCCACAATGACAGCCTCCTCCTCCACCCATAAACCACAAGTGGACTGGACCATAGCAACCTCCCCAGCCAAGGCCTGCCTCACTCTGCAGAAACAGAGATCCTAGCAAGCCTCAGAGACCTCCATGTCCTTCCAACCTACCAAACCAGGCGTTTGCGGATCTGGCCAGAGCTGCGATGGCAGTCTCTGATTCAATAACCCTGCAAAAGCTTGTATATAACAGACGGTTCTGTTGGCTCCTCCCAGAGGCTTCTGAAGAGGGGACTGTACTGGCTTACTGCTTTGGAAACCTGGCCAAGCAACCCTGAGGTGATGCGCTGAGGCGGGATCACTGAGAGAAGTGGACTTGTCATTTCTGGCCATCTCGTGAGGAGCAGGGCTTGCCCGGGAATGTCCGAGGTGAACTTTAGCCATCTCAGGGGCAGGATGCTGAGTGTGACAGGCAGTACGGCTGTGCTGTGACCAGCTGAGCTGTAGTGGAGATTTATTAAGGCAACTCCATGTAGTTAAAAAGGAGGTTTATTTTGTGGGGGTAACTTACAGTAAAGGGGGCTGGTTACAGGATCCGGGAGAGGTGAGGTGCAGTCCAGCTCGGTTCTCTGGAGAACTCCACTCTGTCTACCATCCAGCATCCAGGATCATAGAGCTGGCTCATCCGGATGGGGTCTTAAGGGCTCCCATCTCAGCCCCACCTCAGGGGCCAGTCATAGGTAGGCATGACAGTTACCCAAAGCCTCACTGAGTGTAGTACTTCCAGGTCAAAGTCGGAACAGCTACCCACTATAGAGCTGGAACACAGCCTCCAGCCTCTGCTCTCCTTAGGGAAGAGTCTGATAGAAGCTATACCTGGGTTCACCACCTGCCTCGTGCCCTCAAGGGGGCTGATCAGCTGCCAGTGCCCTCCCAGTGGACCTCCACACTCAAGAAACTGATGGAGTACAGTAGGTGCTCATTGGCCCTCAACTGAGTCCACAGGACAGCACTCCACACGCTTCTCTCTCTCTCCTCTCCTTCCTCATCCTCTCACGGTTTCCCTCCATGTAACCAGCTAGTTAACTCTTATTCATACTGCAAAGCCTCGGCCAACACAACCCAGCTTCTGTGAAGTCCGCCCCAACGCAGAACAAACACTGTTACCCTACTGAAATCATCTCACAGTAAGTCAGAACATGGTCCATTCCCACAGCTAGACTGTGGCCTCCTCCGGGCATGCTGGAAGAGACTGAGGGGAGTGGAGGAGCTAGTGAAGGCGTAAAGGAATGAGTCTGAGCAGTGGCCTTTCCTGGAGCTCATGGGCACTGGAACCCACAGCTGGATGGACGTCCTGTAATCATTGTTCCATGAGCCCAGACTGCTTTCATCATTTCTCTGGCCTCAGTTTCCCCACCTGCAAAACGGAACAAAGTGATGAGGTAGAGACAGCTCTCTTCATGTGGGTGCTCTGCCTCCCTGGCCTCTTCAAAGTACCTCTCCCAGGGGTGGGGATCCAGGTTGACATTGGATGACGGACGGCTAGATGTTCCCATGTTTCCCAAAGAAGGCTGGGCCCACCTGCCTGTTGGGAACAGGTCGGCAATGGCATGGCAGCTTCCAGAGCATTTCACTCACAGTCAGGAGCCCCAGTACATCCAGACAATGCCAAGGCCAGCAGGGTGAGTGAGGGACAGTGTGTTCCCTGCAGCAGAGGCTCTTCAAAGGCCCACACTGGTGGGCAGTGCTCGCCTCCTAGCCCCTCCTTGATGAATGTGATGGTGGAATTTAATTTAGTAAACAGACCGGACCATTAGTAGACGTTGCGTAGACAAGACAGAGAACAGTAACCCTGTGCCCACATTTCTGCGGTGCACTAGCCCTGCCTTCTTGCCTAGGCCCTGCCATGAGACCTAAGGGCAGATCTGACTCAGACCTAAAACCTAAAGCCCGCAGCCTACAGCTGAGCCCTGCCAGGGACAGCAGAAATCAGCACAAGATTAAACTCCCTCAGACCCCAAGCCAAAAAGAGCAGTAAGTGCTGTTGTGACCAGTGAACTACAAGGCCCACTTGTTATACAGCAGTAACACTGTAGTAGCTAGCTGATACAATGCATTGCTGTTCACGGGTTCTTATCCCATACAATGCCAGGCATAGTCCGTGATACCAGATAAACAACAGTGTCCCCGAGACCCTGTAACTGTCTTAGTTTGTGTAAGAGAATCACTCTGTCACAAAAGCACGTGTTTTTTAAGAGTCTAACCTTAGACCAGGGCTGTCTATAGTAAGATTTTGAGTAACCATAACTGTGTTTACCGTTAGCAGCCTTCCCGTGATCACACCCCTCTCTCACAGCAAGTGCCAAGGTCCCTCCTTCTCGAGTGGGGTCAAGTACCCTCCCAGGACCACACGGGCCCCCACCCACCCACGCTCCAGCCTGCCTCCCCTTGATGTTCGCCAGGAACCAGAGAGAAGTGTTGAATATGTTCTTGGCTACTTTTCCTTGCAACTCCCAGCGGCCCTGCTTACAAACTGAATCAGTTATCAGCTAGTTAGACTGTAGTCCCGGGAGGCGCCGCCCGCGTGCGGATGGGGCGCATGCATTATTCAGCGAGGAGCCGGGAGAAATGAGCAGCGCGTCCAGAGCCAGAACAGCAGTGGCAGTAAGGGAATAATTAGCGGGCTGTCACTCGTCCCTGTCACGGCTTCCTCCCTCAACACATGAGGGAAAATAAAAAAATAAATCTTTTTTTTTTTTTTTTTTAAGGAAGAAGAAGAAGGAAAAAAAAAAAGGCAGGGTGGATCATCTTGCTTCCAAGGCAGCTGGTAGGTTAAAATGTGACACCCAAGAAGCCCGAAGCTGGGCTCTGGTTCCGCTCACAAAGCTGTTGCCTGAGACACTCCCCCCACACACACACACCCCATTATCTTATCGACTCTCCTTCCTGCTGGCGATTCCCAAGCGCAGCCCCAGCATTTCATTCAGATGTCCACACGTTTCCATAGCACCAGAAATGAACGTCTCCTTGAAAGGGGTGGGGGGTGGTCCTGGGAGGGGACATGAGGACATGGCATGAGAACCACCAGGCTCTGGGCTTCGGGGGGTTGGAGGTGACCTTCCAGCAGGAACATTGTGGGATGGGGGTGAAGAACTGAGAGCCCAAAGCCAAGCTGGTTCCTTGGGGGGGGGGTGCGATTTGATTATTCATGAGTTTATGCACAGAAAGGAATCATTTTGCTGCGTGGCTTCCTCTTTCTCTAGGAAGCTATTTTTATTTATCTATTAATATCTTGCTGGAATTTTTTTTCGGGGGGTGATGCATACCGTTTTGTCATTTGAGGTGTGAAGGTCCAGGGTACAGTGGGAGTCAGTGTCACCCCACCAGAATAATAGCCAAGATGCAGTGAGAGGAGCAGTGGGAGGGGCCAGGTCGGCTTTGTGTTTGATCTGTGACTCTGAAATGAGACCTTGGCCTTCCGCCATTCTGAGGCTGTGGGACTCACCTCAATGGGACAGGAGTTGCTTTGTATAAGAAGGCTCAGAAAGCTGCGGCAGGAACAGGCAGGCGGAGAGGAAGAATGCCGCTGGTGACCCTGAGCAAATCAAAGACCCAGAGGATGCCGGACTGAGCTCTAGGGTGGCTCCCACCCAGTAAACATGTCACCTTCATAAGAACTCCTCTATTCCCTTACGGATGGTAGAGCTCACCCTGGGGTGGGAGATTTTGTCCTACAAAGTCAGAGTTAAAGGGAATGCGTTCGTGAGCCCAGACTTAGAAAGACCATATCAGGCATACCACTGCTTCTTTACCCAATCCAGGGCAGACATTACTAATCCATGCTAGAGCACTCAGCACCCATATGGCTATCTAAGCCTTAGGCATCTGCTAATAAAGAGAGATGCTATTGGAAAGGGGTCTATGAGACCACGTATTCATGGATGCTGGAGGAAGCAGATTCTCCAGGAGTGGGAAATGCCAACATTTATGGTATCAGACTGTACTCTGAAATAGCCAAGGAGTTCCAGAAAGGGAGATCGGAACTGGAGTTGAGGTAGCTGTGACCTCAGGTAGGACCCTCTGAGGCTGAGACCTCAGCTGTGACATGTCAGAGACAGGTGGGGGTAGAAATTCCATGGGGAATGGCATGAAGAATCTAACAGGGTACCCCAAGTCAAGTACTATATGTAGCGTGTGTGCCCTCAACCTGCTTCTTGCTCTGGACCCACCACCATCTTCCTTCATGTAGTGCCCTGGCTCAGTTTGGTAGCCATATTGGGATCATGTGCTCTGGAATAGATTAACACTGTCTGCTTGGGCACTGGGTGAAGAAGTACTGCCACGCTTGCTATGGTCTCATATCTAGCAGACACCTGCCCAAGCCAGTTGCCACCCCTGGGAATCCTCTCAAGTCCTCTAGGAAAATGAAGCTCTCTTTAAACTCTGGGTTTTGTTTGTTTTAGCATGACCCTGCCTCACTGCCCTGGATGTTCAGGGGACAGGATGAGGTTTAGTCACTTCCTCTCACCAGCAGCCAGCACAGTGGCTGACATATTAATAGGATTCCCCCATAAACATTTGTTGAATGAAAAAAATGGTTTGCTGTGTGTCTCTTGGGAAGTCTGACCCCTCTCTGGGCCTGACGTCAGGTAACCAAACCAAGCTGACTCATTACATTCATTCATTCATTCATTCATTCATTCATTCATTCATGTATGTCTGTGTGTGTGCGTGCACGTGTGTGATGTGTGCCTGTGTGTGTGTCTGATGTTGGGGGAGGTACACATGCCATGGTGTACATGTGGAGGTCAGAGGACAACTGGAAGGAGTTGATTCTGCCATGTGGCTTCTGGGATTGAACTCAGGAACTGAATGCACATGCAGGGAGACTTCCACTTCCTATATTATTGCTTCTAGAAAATCTTTTTTTTCTTCTCTTTCAGGCCCTTCCTTCCACACAAAGTCTCCCTAAATTTCCTTCATTGGGCCCTGTGATCCCCACCATCCCCCCTTCCTCCCTGGGTTGTCTGGAGAGCTGCCAGGAGAAGGGCCAGAGGGAGGAGAGAGCCAAGGGGCCTCAGGACACCATCACCGGGGGGAGTAGGAAGCTGGCGGCCGAGACAGGACAACTTGACTAGTGGCCAGCAAAGTTGCAATAACTTAACAGCCAGGTGAGGTGGGTAGAGCCTGGGGAACGACCACTTCTTGGGGAATACTGGTTGGTGTACGGTCACCCCACACCCCACACACGGTACTAGCCAAGCAGCTGCTGTAGCCCTGTGGCTGGGGTCTTCACAAAACTCGTGTTAGATGTGATGGTTGGTCAACTTGATGGAATTTAGCGTCACCATGGAAACAGAACTCTGATTGTTTCTGTGAGGAAATTCAGACTGGCTAAAAATGAGAGGTCGGCTGAGAACCCACGCTTGTCTCCTTCTGAGGATGCAGTGAGTGACCAGCTGCCTCATGCTCCTGCCATCATTCCTTCCCCTTCTCAAGTCAGAAACCAAAATAAACCCTTCGACTGCTTCTTGTCAGGCATTTGGGGTTTGGCTGGTGCTCTGTCCCCTGCAGGCAGGAGTGGCTCCTAGCCGACACTCAGTGCACTCCCGAGAAAGAGCCACCCTGTGATCTGATACAGTGTCTTCGGTGGTGACGAGGATGGCCTTCAGAGTTCGTGTGTCCAGCACGAGGTTAAAGCGTGTGGACAGATGGCGTCCATGTCTGCTGATCTCTGCAGGCAGCGCTGGGTGTTTTGTGGGTGTATATATAATGTGTAGCATACATATTGCAGACACATAGGATATGCAGTGGAGTACAGACACATTTCCCCGCTTAGCATGAGGATACTGTACTAAAAAATGACATTGTAGAATTAGGTCAAAGGGAAGTATTAGAGTGACTGGAAACCATGGGGCCATGTGTAAGCGACCAAGCTTGGACTACAATATAATATCATCAAATTTCTATTTAGATAAACGTGTCTGTAAAATGGGGTGAAGGGCCTCTAAGGGCCCCAGAAGTGCTGGGTTGATGCTTGCAAACCCTTAACTGCACAGTACTAGGCAGCTGGCAATCCCGTGAGTTTGTAGTGCTGTTGTTTACTGAACACCTACTGTGCGCCAAGCACTAAGTAAGGGCTCTGTGTGCCATCCTATTGACTCTACTGCGAGACTTTGGGGAGCCTCATACTCTGCCCATTTCACAGATGAGGACATTTGAGCTCTGAGAGGTTGAGTCCCCTGTTACAGGTCTCACAGCAGACTGCACCCGTCAACCTGTGAGAGTATTTCTTGGCCACCAACAACACAAAGGATTTCTCGCATGATATGTCAATCCCTGACCAGATGCATGTAACCCTGTTTCCGACCATAAACCATGCAGACAAGCAGAAGGTGCCTTTTTCCTTCCTGCTGGAAGTCGGAACACTGGCAGCTCGAGGTGGCATCAGTGACCCTCGGTTCGCCACGACGGAGAAAGTTCTCTTGGAAACCGAGCCCAGAATCTCAGAACCCAGGAGGGGCAGGAGTGTGAAAGCACGGATGTGACAGTCTTCACTGTCCACTTAACTGAACTTGGAGTCACCTGGGAGACACACCTCTAGATTGGTTAACAGGGATTGGGAAACCCTCCCTGAATGTGAACATCACTGTCCCATGGGCTGGGTTGCCCTAGAGTGAAGACAAAGAAGAACGTGAGTTGAACCCCAGTCAGCATTCCTCGGACGGCTGCCTCCCGCTCCCCCAACCATGACTTCTCTGCTGTGGCTACTGCACCCTCTCACTGGGAACCAAAGTAATAAAACGTCCCCCTTAAGATGCCTTTCTCAGATGTTTTGTTGCAGCGAGTGAGAAACCCAGCGGTAGGGTGTGCGCCCTTGGAACCTTGCCGTCATACAGTGCAGGCAGCTTCCTAGACAGTCGCCATCATTCAAGGAGCAGCATGCCCTTTGCCACCTGGAAATGGCAAATGCACCGTCAGACCGCAGCTGCCCACGGGAAGGCTCAGACACCCAGCTCTGGATGAAGGCACCGGTGGCAGAAGAGCACCCTCTTGAGTTCCCGGGGTTCAACAGCTGTCAGTGTCAGTCAGTCCCAGACCCAGTGTCAGGGCTGGCCAGGAACCCACAGCCGACTGTGGAAGAACAGTGGGAACAGAAGAGAAGGTCCCGTGTGGATGGAGTGTGAATGAGGACTCCATTAGCCATCCAGACACTGGGCCACCACCACTGAGTGACCTGGAGAGAGTCATTCAACACCTCCAGGCTCAGCTGCCTCCTCTAGAAACGTGTACTAATAAATTCATCCTTGGGAAAAGTCCAGGAACAATAGGTTCTAAAACCCCTTCTTCTCAGTCTCTGTCCTATTCCTGTGAAGAGACACCATGAGCAAGCCAACACTTACAAAAGAAAGTTAACTAGCAGCTGGCTTACAGTTTCAGAGGTTTAGGCTGTTATCACCAGGGGGGGACCATGGTGACATGCAAGATGTTGAGGCAATAGCTAAAAGCTACATTCTGACCCTCAAGAGAGACTCACTAGGCTTCAAACAGGCTTTTGAAACCTCCAGGCCCACCCGGAGGGACACACTTCCTCCAACAAGGCCACACATCGTAATCCTTCTAATCCTTTCAAATAGTGCCACTCCGTGGTGACTAAGCATTCAAGTACAGAGTCTGTGGAGGCCATTCTTATTCAAACCACTGCATCCCTCTCCCCTTCTCAGCCTGTCCCTGGTTGAAGGTGAACTTCTACAAGGCAGGTAGCCTATCCCTCCAGGCACCTCTGGGGCAATGTGAGACCCACAGAAGGTGATGGGAGTCAGGCCCCCGGCTCCCTCATCTCTGGAAACAATCATTGCCTCATCCTGGCTTCTCCAGTTCACCTCTCCTTGCAGGGACCCTGGGAAGGCTTCTCTGAAATCCGAACAGTCCCACAAGCAGATGAGGTAAAGCTGAGTGGCACCCTCCTGTTTCTCCCTGATTGGGAAGCATGGGTGTCTGATTCGGCAATGTCCTGGAGGAATGGTCTGCAGGCCAACGACAGCTTCCAGGGTAGCCACCTCAACCGTAGTCCTTGGGAGAATTAAAAGCAGGTGTTGTCCCTGTTAGGTGAGCTCCTGTCTCTGCAGCTGAGCTTGGCCCATCCTGACCCTGACACCACCGTCTGGCTTTGTACTGACCCTTCTGGGAGCTCCAGAGTACCCTAGTGCGGAGAGCATCTGCTTCCATGATGACTGACAGGAGCCCAAGGCCCAGGAAAGGCCTATTAACATATTCCCACCCTCTGAACATAGTGATCCAATCAGATGTGGGTATGGGAACTGAATATCCAATCAAGAGCATATCTCAGGGACAACACTCCAGTGAAGACCCTCCCTGTCCTCCATGCTGGGTCAGGAGAGGCAGAGCGCTGGGCCACAGGGAAGGACAGACTGAGTTAGATGAGCAAGAGACAGGAAGCAGGCAGCAAGTGACATTTTCTTAGTGAGTGACAGCGTGGAGCTGCTGGATCCAGCGTCACCTGAAAGCTGAAACTTGTAGCTTTCCTGTTACACAAGTCTAGAGCCTTCGTTTTTTCTTTTAAGTTAATTTGAATTAGGTTTCCAGTTCCTGGCAAAATAAATTGTCCTAATTGGTACACCAGTTACAGAAGAGGCGCCTGGGCCTCCTGGGAGCTCTTTTTTGTCAGCGCGTATGACAAGACATCCCACCCTTTGTCCTGTCCAGCACAGGGAGGGTAAGGGATGTGTCCATGTGTGTGCTGGGCTCTTTTAGAAGTCCCCGGCCCCTGACTCTTCAGAAGAGGAGGAATCTGGAAGCCTGCTGGATGCAAGCCGGCTTGCAGAGAGGAGGAGCAGGGAGAGGAAGGGAGCTGGGGGAGGGAGCTGCTTGCTCCTTTTGGTGCAGGCTGCTCATAGCATAAAAATATGCAAATTTATTCAGAGAGGCTGTGTATGGCGCAGGCAGATACGAAGAGAGGAAGGAGGAAATACACCTCCCGTGTTGGGGACTCTGTGCTAACGGGGGCTCCTTCCAACCCCATCTGCTGCTCTCCTGCCGTCCCCAGCCTCCAGGGTGCAGGGGTGCGGGGCACTTGGTGCGGTCTCCCTGCCCTCCAGCACCCACCAGAGCTCCTTCCTCCATGATTGCCCTCTGTCCAACAGAGCTTCTGAGTCACCACAAATTAGGTGGGGCTGTGGGCTAGACTGAGCCCTCCCAAATGCTATCATCCCCAAGACAAGATGTCCCTCTATGGCCTCATGCCCAAGACCTTTGAAGTCCTGATCTACAGGCCCATGAGTCCCATGCCCAGCCTCATCTCCCCACCTCCTAGAAGACTCCTAAGGCCACTGTGAGCTGCTTCCAGGGCCCAGTGATAGCCACACCCGCATAAGAGGACCTGCTGTACCATACACTCTGCTCCAAAGACACCGCCATCACGTCACAGCCTTCATCTCAGCTTGACACCACCCTCTTCTCTGTCCCTATAATTAAGGGAGCAAGAGTACCAGTGAAGAGAGGCACAGGCTGAAGAAGAGGAGGATGCTACCTGGCAGCCACACTTTGCTCTCTGTGTGAGTCTCCCTGCCAGCCCGGCATTCCATCTTGGCTGTCCCACGTCACAGACGAACAGAGCAAACCCCACAAGCAAACGGTGGTGGGACTCCATTGCTGGTCTGTGGTACTTAGCTGGAAGGAAGTGAGATGATGTGCAACCCAAGCCCTAACACAGCACATACTCTGCACGTGGTATTGCATTAGAGGTCGCACGTTTATTGAGCGCTGTCACCTGCATTAAGGAGTCGGAGCCTCGTGGTCCTGAGACAGAATAGTTTGTCTCCTTTGCTTAATCTTGCACTTCATGCATGTCAAGTCAGGTTATTTGGTCATTTCTAAATCCTGGTTGAATGAATGGGTGGGTGGGTGGATTAATAATTAGATAGACAGAGGAATGGACTAATAGTTGGGTTGATGGATAAGTAGATGGGAAATGGGTAGTTAAGTGGATGGGTAGATAAATGGATGAATGGATGGATAGGTGGATGGGTGGATAGACAGATGAATGGATGGATGGATGGGTAGATGGATGAATGGATGGGTGGATAGATGGATGAATGGATGGGTGGATGGGCAGGTGGATGAATGATGAGTGGGCAGGTGGATGGATAATGGGTGAATAGAAGAATGGGCAGATGAGTGAATAATCAGTAGATGATTGGGTGGATGGGTTGGAGGAGGCAAATATGGAGGAGGTATGGTTGGAAGGATGGAGGGGTAGCCAGAGGGGTAACCGGCAATGTGTGGATAATGAAGTGGTCAGGCAGATTATATGGTGGAGCCCGGTGAGTTTCTCACAGGCAGTTCCAGCGCTGTTTAAATGCTGGTGTTGCAATGTTGCAATGCCCACCAGGGCTCTGTGTACGGGCCCTGAACACAAGCTCCACATTCCAAGTCTCCTCTACCCCAGGCTGCTCGCTCTGGGGTGCATATGGTGCCCTAGGAAATGTTGCTGCTCACTCCCCCCCCCCCCCCCCCCCCCCCGCCAGCTCCATGCAGAGCTGGCGCCCTGTGAACACATTCTGGACACTGGACTCCCTGGAGATGAGATGCAACCAAAGAGAAGAGCCTGGAGACGTTTCCCAGCCTGGGAGGCACAGGTGTCCCACAACACAAGGCACTCCACAGCCTTCCCCGACCACTGTTGTGTGCTTTCTAAATAAACCCGAGACAGAGCCATGTGGGGTTACAAATCAGCCGGAAATCAAATGCTAACATGTAAATAAATTGCAAATCAGCTGAGAAATTGGTTTCATTTTGAGACGATAAAGCACATTTCTCCTGCACTGATTTGTAAGGTGCCCCTTAAGAATTGTAATATTCCTGTGTGGTAATGATAAACATTAGTGAGTTGCTTTAGAAATGAAAAACTAGACAGCCTCTGGGGATTTGAAAAACATATGCACTTCAAATTTGAAAATCCAATTTAACTGTCCATTATAAGGAGAATAAAAAGGTAAGGATAGGATAATTTCGCAGTTACACAGCGTTTGACTAAATCTGATTCTACGATGACAGACACACTTTAAAAGCTACAAGCCCGAATGCAAGCAGACAGCAGATCATTTATTTATGATTGTAATCTACCTGCCGTCTAACAAGTTAGCGACGGGGCCGATGGCTCCCCGACTCTGGGCACATGTGCACGCTTGTCAGCCGACACGCTCAAAAACACTCCTCTTGGAATTTCTGGGGAAAATAAATAAAGGAAAGAGAAGACAAAAGAGATTTACCCAATGGCAGCTGTGGAGTTTACAAAGTTTGGAAGAAGCAACTCTCTCTCTTCCTCCGCCTGAGTTTTCCTTAAGTGACGTTGGAAGACACTTGCGTATGAGAGCATGTGTGCACATCCATGTTTGCACTTCAGTGTGGTGCTCAGTACACGTGTGTGTGTGTGTGTGTGTGTGTGTGTGTGTGTGTGTGTGTGTGTGTGTGTGAAAGGTCTGTCTGCTGCTGGAAGCATGCACAAGGCCAGACCTTAGGCTGCAGGGTTGGTTTTCTCCACACGGAGTCTCCATTCTGCCAGCATGACTGCCATGGTGTGTCTGATCCCCGGCACCCTGGGACCTCAAATTCAAAGTGTGTCTCCTCAAAATCTGATGGGGTATCCCCAGAAACAGGCTTGGGGGTGCTAGAAGGAAAGGTCAGAGGTTGTTCAGACCAGGCACGTTGCAGGATCCTCACAGGAGGAGTGAGCAGATCTAGGCTTCTTCATTCAGTGCATAAGTTATCAATTGTCCACAGGAGAGAATCCCTGCAATGTAGCTGAGGAAGCCGGGGAGGCTGGGGGAGGCTGGGGGAGGCTATGGGAGGCTGGGGGAGACTGTGGGAGGCTGGGGGAGACTGGGGGAGGCTGGGGGAGGCTGGGGGAGACTGTGGGAGGCTGGGGGAGACTGGGGGAGACTGGGGGAGGCTGTGGGAGGCTGTGGGAGGCTATGGGAGGCTGGGGGAGACTGTGGGAGGCTGGGGGAGACTGGGGAAGACTGGGGGAGGCTGTGGGAGGCTATGGGAGGCTGGGGGAGACTGTGGGAGGCTGGGGGAGGTTATGGGAGGCTGTGGGAGGCTATGGGAGACTGGGGGAGGTTATGGGAGGCTGTGGGAGGCAATGGGAGACTGGGGAGGTTATGGGAGGCTGTGGGAGGCTATGGAAGGCTGTGGGAGGCTGTGGGAGGCAATGGAAGGCTGGGGAGGCTATGGGAGTCTATGGGAGACTGGGGGAGGTTATGGGAGGCTGTGGGAGGCTATGGGAGACTGGGGGAGGTTATGGGAGGCTGTGGGAGGCAATGGGAGACTGGGGAGGTTATGGGAGGCTGTGGGAGGCTATGGAAGGCTGTGGGAGGCTGTGGGAGGCAATGGAAGGCTGGGGAGGCTGGGAGGCTGGGGGAGGCTGGGGGAGGCTGGGGGAGACTGTGAGAGGCTGGAGGAGTCTATGGGAGGGCGGGCCTTTGAAACTCTGAAACTCGTTGAAGTTTCTTAGAAAAATGGATGAACCAGGTAACTTCGTTACCATATCTTTAAAAACTGGCTAATAAATAAGTCTCAGCTGGGACAAGTAAGTCTCAGTCACACATAATCACAAACCTAAGAAATGGCGGAGCCTGGACCCTGTAAGCCTGGCACCTGCCCTGTCTGTAGCTATGTGCATGTGTGTTCATTTGATCAAAGCAGTGTTTGTTGAGCATGTAGGATGTACCATTTGCTGTTGGAGGCGGGAGAAAGGGAGTCTGAGGTCAGTCACTGAAGGCCCGCCTCTGTGGACAGAGACAGAAAATAAGAAGAGGGGGAAAGATGGGGCGAGTTTGTGCTGGGGAAAGAGAAAGATACCGGAGGAAGGGTTGACTACAGCGTGAGGAAGGGTCTCTAGGGAGTTGGCCATACTCGGGGGACCTCGGAGACAGGTTTCTGTGGAAGGAAGGGCATTGCAGAGAGAGAGGAAACAGCAGTGTGAGAGTCCTGGGGTAGAAATGAAATGTGACTCAACCGACAGAAGAGCCCAGCACAAGCTGCAGGGTGGACTGGAACAGGCAGGGTGAGACACTGAGCTGGGGTGGCCTTTGTCCCCAGCCAACAGGGCCCTGGGTAGGTGTCAAGCCAACACTCAGGAACTCACTCATAATCCTTACACTCTCAACAACAGGGTGGACACCGGGCGAGCAGGGCAAGGAATGTCTTGTCTTTGCAGGCAGTTAGGGAGGGAGGGCCAAGCAGCTCCAGTGGGTGAGTCAGGTCTGGGGTAGCCGCCGCTAATCAAAACTACACACAGAAACACCCCCTGTGACACTGAGTGCAAAGAGAGAAAAGACTTTCGAAGTCTCTGAGGCCCAGGTCACTTGGAACTGGTGAGTATTCATACTTTCGTTAAATAAGGAAGGAAGAAGAGGGTATGATTGAACTTCCTGGAGGGGAGACCCTGGGCTGGGGGCTTCGGTGTAGGCACCCACAGTTTTGTTACCCCACGTGTGCAGAGCCTTGAGAACGGCTATCCCCAGGTTGCAGGGAGGCATCCTGCCTGCCCAGGTCCTGGCCACTCCTCTTTCCATGGCTCATGTCCCTATGTTTCTGACACAGTCAAAGACTCGGGGCTATAAATATATGTACAGTTGCAGAGAGCACCTAGCAGCCCGTGAACACAATTCCTGTACCCGGGTTCTTGTAAATCTCTACTAGTGACCCATTCGGATCTATGAGATCTGGTGCCGGCTTGAGCCATACATACTCCATCAGCGCTTGTCACCCAAGAGTTTGCGCGAGATTTGATCAGACTTGCACAAAGCCAGGCAGAGCCTGTGTGGAACTGTCAGATGAAATAATTTATCGGTGATGACTGTGTGAATTCGTAAATATTTATGAATTCACAAGTTATAAGTGTGCAGCTTGCAGGAGGGAGCGATCCCAGCTCACCAAGTCGCAGATTACAATGAATATTCACAGAAACCCCAATCTGCCAATATTAGCTCTTTGTGCTTACGGTAAAGCTTTGCCTCGGATTGTAACCCTTTCTGGGGTGGAGTGTTGGAGGGGAAAGCCGTGGAGCAAAAGAAATGATTCCCCCCACAATAAAAAATAAAAACAGGAAATGCTGCACCCATGCACAGAGCCCCGGTGGGTCTCCGGTGTTGCTGGCTGAGTCGGGTTTTAACCGAGTGGGATCGAGGCAGCTCAGATGGCAGAGGCTCAAAATGCCGATTGTTTTCGTTCTTCCCAAGTGACCTGATTGTTGGAAGACCTTGGGCCAGACTCTCAAGCCCTCTTGGGTCCTACCAACAGCAGCCTTGCCCAAATTTGGTCATGGGCTAAATTTACCTCCCTAATGACACGTCCTGTTCTTTATGGTTGCTGGGAAGGCGCAAGGCTGAGCCCACTGTCTTTGTTGAAAATATCAGAAGGCATTTTGGCAGTATGAACCCAAGAGGATCACTAGGGGTGGGGAGTTGGGAGCAAGATGAGAGGGCCACAGGAGCAGCGCCGTGTTCCTCCCGAGAGGCTGTGGCAGGGCACTACGTGTCCCCCACAGGACACTATTTGTGAGTGACCCTGACCAAAGATGAGCATTCTGTGGCTCAGCTTATGCTTCTGTAAAATGGGGTGAAGGCAGAGCCTTTTTAAAAGGGTTTCTCAATCCAGGATGGTGAGAACTAGTGTATGGAATCATCTGGAAGTAGAGGACAATGAATGTTCTACCACTGTTGGCTGAATCACAGAGCAGAGCTGAAATCCATCCAGGCCCGGGAGGATTCAGCAGAACCAGGAGGATGAGGACCAGGTGTCCAAGCACAGTGAGCCCAGAGGAGGGTTCAGAGGGAAGTATTGGAGACAATGACTTAGAGGATCCGTGAGCTCCTAAGTCCACCAGCAGCCGAGGGACAAGAGCAGCACAGGCCACACTTTCTGTTCCAGCTCCCAGAGCTGTAAGTGAAGCTGCCTGTGGGCTGTCACATCAGGGCCCCAGCCTGTATCTGTCCTCTGGTTTGCGTAAGACGAGGTCTCTAGCTCATGATGGTCTTGAACTCATATGCAGCGGAGGATGGCCTTGAACTCCTGCCTTCACGATCCGATGGTTAGTATTACGTATGTTCACTACTGCACAGTCTCTATGGGGCCAGGACTGAAACTGGGGACTTCCTGTTGCTGTGCAAGCACGCTACCCATTGAGCTATATCCCCAGCCTGGAGACCTGCCTCTGTCCTCAGCTCAGTCTCTACGCCAGGAATCGTGCTGCCTGGGAGATGAAGGCTCTGGAGTCCAGGATGCCACCTTCTTCCAGGAGGACGGGGGCTTTGGAGAGACCCTGTCCCGGCTACTTGCTATGCTTTAAATGACCTCAAACATCTACCTAAAATTTCAACTCTACTATGTCATCATTACACAGGTATGTTTGTCTCACTTAGCAGACGAGCAACAAGGCACACAGATTTGCGGTTAGGTTGAAGAGAATCCTCTTTGAGATTGTCAGGGGTGCACACCCTACGCAACATCCTTTCCAAGCGGCCGGCCTTCTAACTGTGGAAGTGAATGCGTTTGGGACCAGGTAGTTCTCCCAACAGCTGAGAAACATCTTTCCATTGTATCAGTTGGTTCAGGCAGCTGAAGTTCAGAGACATGAAGTGGTCCATGGACACAGACCTGGAGGGGAGGGGAGACTGTGTAACTGAGCTGCTGGGCCTGGTTGGTCCTCAGGTTCTAGGGGGATGGTGCCACCCACTGTCCTGCCCACATCCTACACATAGCCTGGCATCCAGTGTGCCCTTCACAAATATTTATCAAATGATTTTTTTTAAGTATCATCCTTGAAAAAAAATTTATAAGATATGTCAGGGGGCAACTATTCATATACTCAAGATGTCTTTATTTTACAGAAAAGCTTTATATCAGGGCTCCTTTAAATAGAACCCCCTCCCCCAGTGCATTTAAAAATATAGGTCCGTTTATAGCTCGGAACCACACGTCTTCCCGCCGTCCTCACTTGAATAAAGGGAGCGGGGGCTTGCTCCTCATTCCCTCTTCGTCTTCCCCCAGCAGCACCTGAGCACCTGCTGGATACTGGTTACTCCTCCGTGAGGAGCTGGAGTTCAGAAGTCAGCATCAGAGCAGCAGCGTTCCAGAAGCACCCAGCCTCATATAAGGAGGAGAAACAGTGCCCCAGCTTCCCAGCTTGGACTAGGCTGACACTTTAAGACAACAAAGAGAAGGGTCCACCACCTTCACTCCACGTCTGCTAAGTAGCAAGACTTCCTTTAAAGGAGGGCAATGCAGGCCGGGCTTTGTGAGATGAATAAGAGTTCAGTGTTAGCCATCCCCTGAGTATCAAGTAGCCTTCTTAAAACTAGGTTGATCTGTATGCATGGACAGGTTTCAAGGTCACCGCGCTCCTGAAGCTGTGATTACAGACAATCACGGCTCTGCTTTTTATGCACATGTATGTTAGTCACCTTTCTGTTGCTGTGATAAAATGCCACGACCAAGGCCACTTACAGAAGGAAGAAGGGTTTATTTGGGCTTACAGTTCCAGAGAGATTAGAGTCCATCCCCATCATGGTAGGCAGGTGTAGCGGCAGGCTGGCGTGGCGGCCAGAGCTCAAATCCTGAACTGCAAGCAGGAAGCAGAGAGAAGCAACTGGGAATGGTGTGGGCATGTGGAACCTCAAAGCCCACCCTCGGTGACACACTTCCTCCAGTGAGGCCACAACTCTTAATCCTTCTAATCCTTTCAAACAGTGCCACTCCCTGGTGACTAAGCATTCAAGTATATGAGCTTATGGGGGACATTCTCACTCAAACCACCCAACAGGCCCCACCCGGAGCCTTACCCCACACTTTCACGCTGTCTTGGTTGGTGCTCAAAACAGTACTGTGGGGTGAGGATGGACGGATGCGTCTATGCTTTAGGAAAGCGAGGCGTGTATGCTGGAAAAACCATAAGCTGCAGAGGCTTTGCCCAAAATGCTGAGATGAACCGTTGAGCCCAGGTCCTTCCAGCTCCTGCTTTGGAACTATTCCTTAAAAGAAATCAGCAGCCTTTGTATCTCAGTCTGCACGCAGCTCCTGAAGCAACATGACCCGGTCCCAGAGACCATTCACCCTGGCTGCTGTACCTGTCACAGACAGTTTTCGCCAGGCCTGCCAATCCCTGGTCCTGCATCGGTTTTATCGAACAAGCCCCGCCCCCACTCCTGCGTTAAATGACCAGACTGGTCCCCCCCACCACTGCTCCTCTCACAAAGCTGCAGGTGACATCTTCTCACTACAGCATTGTTGGTTTGCTCCGTTCGGTTCCCCACCGAGAACCATCCCTGGGCCATAGGCCAGGCACCAGGTGAAGCTGAAGAGGAGACAGACCACTGTTTTACATGGGGACACAGCTCAGCTATGTTTGTCCGGCATACACAAAGCCCTGAGTTTGAATCAGCATAGACTAGGGCCGGTGGCCTAGCACTTGAGATGTAGAAGCAGAAGTTCAAGGCTATCTTCATTGCACTGGGAGTTTAAGGCTAGCCTGGGCTACATGAGACTTTGTCAAAAACAAACCAACCAATAAATAGCAGCAGAAAAAGAAAGAAAAGAAAAAAGCCAGAACTCAAAACAAATCTCAGCTGGTCTCCTCCTTGCCCTGTCAAGCTCTCTTTCCTTCAGAGTCCACACGTGGGTCCTTTGACCACCTGAGGAAGCCCAGGTATCCTTGTCCAGTCTCCCGAGGGGAGGCTGCTGGCTGTGGGGCTGAGACCCACAGAGTTGCTGTAGTTTGAGGCAGGCCCAGGCCACAGCTACCTTCCATTCTTAACTGGAGGTAGAGCTGAGGCCCACAGACAGAAGTGAGCATGGGGGAGTGACCATCTCTGAAAGTCGGGTGTCCACGGGAGCATGCGAGAGAAGTGAGGGGATTTCACAGGCTGCCCACAAGACAGGGAGCCTCGGCTGTGAGCCGCAGCCTGTCCCACACCTATGAGAACCATGTGAAGCATTGAGGAGGTCTGTCCCAGGGAGAAGTGCAGGAGACGGGACTGTGGGTCATCACAGGGTAGGGAGACAGGTTCTGCCGTGAGGCGGAGCCCCTTCCTCTTGAGGTCTGAGAGCATCCCTTCTCCAGTGGTCTCAAGCCTTGCAGGCTGCCAACCCAAACGCCTATGTATGCCGTGAGGAGCAGTCCCCACAGCTGGTATAAGACCTCCAAGACTGCCACCCCTTTCCCACGGCCCACAGCCTAGGACAAGGCCACGCTCTGAAGGCTCTGACAAGTCCTGTGGTCACGAGCTTTGCAGATCCGTTCCCGGAGTGGAGGAGGCAGCAGGAACATCATCATTGCCCAGGGACTGTCCCAGACCTGCCCTGAGGTGCCCCTCCCCTCCCTTCCCACGCACACCCTGCTTTTTACCTCCACGGCTCTCTGCTTGCTGCATCAGTGTGGTACAGTGTACATTTCTTACAGGTTTTGTTGCCTCTCTCTCCCTCAGAAGAGCAGCCAAGACTGCAGGTGGGAGGCTGTTTTACTGACTGCAGGACTTCTGGGTGCTTAAGAAGGAGGAAGTAGGAAAAAAAAAAGAGGAAAGAAGGAAGGGGAGGGGCAGACAAAGGAACCATCTTCCCATAGATGATGGGCAGGTGGGGGGAAGGAGGAAGGAGCATCAGGAAGGAAACAGGAAGCAAGGGAGAGAAGGAGGCAATGGAAGGGGATGGAACAGGACAGACCGATATACGGAAACATGTTGGTTTCATTTTAGCACAAGAAAACCAGGGTGGTGGCTCATGTGAGGATGCTCGCATGCCTGCCGGTGGACATCAAGGAGATAAGGATGAGAAACTGCTCAGCACTGGTTTGGAGAAACCGAGGACTGACTGTCTCCGACCCCTGCCAGAGAGCCGCATGTTTGGGCCATGACGATACAGGACCCCACGGACAGGACAAAGGAACGCGGAGGTGTTGTGACCTCCCTCTGTGAGCCTTGCCGTGGTCTCCATCGGCTTCCACCATCTCTGCGTTGTGGGTGAGGAACCCTGGCTCGGAGAGGAAGGATGTTTTCACACCTCCTGACGCATTTTCCCCATCCTGCCCTGGAACCCTGAACAGGGCTTGTCCACCAAAGCCAGCTCTTGATCGGGAGAGTGACCTCCACAGTGGGTTCTGAACTCATCTGAGAGGAATGAGGGGTCTGGACCCTCAACCAGGAAGCCGTAAGGCAGGCAGAGGGGGAGACCGGGTGACTAGTGAGGTCACTGGGACCCCATAGACAGTGCCCCCCGCCGCCCCGAGTCCTTGGATCCAGTCCCTTTCCTGCCTTGGTGGCAATGGCTCCAAACACTTCTGTCACCTTGACAATAGTCACTTTACAGGGCCACCTCCCACAAAATCATACAGACGTATGTACCCCTCTCCTCCCCTCAGAAGGAGATGAAGGGTTTTCCAGGAAGAACTTTACATGTCTGGCTGTCTTTCCTTCCTGGTGTCCCAAATGCTCTCCTCTACTCCTCAGCTCCTCCCCTACCCGAGACATGACTCCTGGCCTAAGCAGAGATTCCGTTCCTTCTGAGAAATATTACCTCCAAATTTGGAACTAGTGGGTGGCAAGGCCCAGGAAATTTCACCCTGGGACTGGAAAACTGGCCCCTGGCTGATAGAGAAGGGCCAGGGGGACCCAGAAGGTTCTGCAGGACGAGGCAGGGGGCCAGGAGGGGAAGGGGAGGCCTGGTGCCCCATCCCCCACCCCCCACCCTCCCGTCTGCGATCTGTGGGGTCGTCTTCACTTCATCAGACACTGGAGCTGACAAGTGTGGGAAATGGAAGTGGGAGATTGATCAAACAGTGCCTTTAAAGAGCCCTAAGAAGAGGACCTGGTGTGGGCGAGGAGGGGGAGAGGGAGGAACAGAAGGGGAGGAGGGAGAGAGAGCCAGGCCCAGGCTGGGGGTACAGAGTCACAGCCAGCCAGCCAGCTAGGAGGGAGGGTGTGGGGGCTGTGGTCCCCCAAGTCCCCTGGAATGAGGGAGGGTTTATCTCACCGGGAACAGCAGCTCAGCCACTGATCTAATCAAATTATTCAGCATTAAAAACTGCCGAGACATTCCAGGACTTCAGCTCCCGGAGCCCGGCTGGGATCAAATGCTAACCAACGTTGCTGCGATATTTATTCCCACTGTCAGCTGCTGGTTGCTTGTTTTTCGAGAGCTGCATACTAAACCAGAGGCCCTGGAGGGATGGGGTTGAGGGTGAGGGGCTGTCTGGAAGGAGCACAAGCAGGTAGGCAGGACAGATGCCTCCCCAGAACCCGGCACAGGGTCCCTAACAGCCCGTCAAAATGTCCCAATCTGTCTCCAATCACTCCCTAAATTGTCCCCAGGCCACTGCCCTCCATTCCCGTTTCAAACCCTTTTCAGGACAGTGCGCTGAGGTTTTGAGCTGAGACCTTTCCTTGGAAGTCAGCCCGAGTGACCCCAGGTGGGGGGCTCGCCCTGTCTGAGCTCCTGTTCCATCCCCGTCACATGGGGTCCACTTGCTGTGGGTTTGAGGAGAGGAAGAAAATTATGGGCGTGGCTTGCGGGGCCTGCTGCAGAGACGCTGAGAGCAGCCCTGGCTGTGTGACTTTGCCAAAGGTACCTACCCTCTCTGTGCCCCAGGTTCTACCTCCATAAAAGCGGACACGGCGATAAGCGTCAACCCCATGGAGTGACCATCTCACGGTTAAAGAAAATCATTGTACAAAAGGACCACAGTGAGACCCCGGTCTGTATCAGGAACAGTCCGTGTGTAACAGGGAGGAGGGGGTCGGATGAAACAAGGAGCCGGTGACTGATGACAGCCAGGCGGAAGATGAACCCGAGTGCGTCCTGTCAGTGGGTGACAGGGTGCTGGGGTCCCCACGAGGGGTCTCTGTAGCCACGCACAGAGCGGAGCATCCTGAAAAGTTCAAGTTCGGAGGTCATTCTTGCCCTGCAGGACGGCAGCAGCCAAGCAGGGGGACTGTGAGCCTTGGGGATGCGTGTCCCTGCCAACTCCCCGAAGGTCACGGCACCCAGGGAAGACTAATTAATTTCCTTTGTTTTTCAGAGTTTCATTTTTTAAATTACAGACTCCCACCTCTCTAATAAATACTCAACAATTAAAGCGTTTTTTTTCCCCCCACAAAGTGTGACTTCAACATTTCAATGTGTCCCCCCCCCTTCCCGTCACCTTCACTGCCATAAACAGATTCGGGGAAAACTGCTTTTGACGCCCCAGCTGCCATTAGCCACTTAAAATCCCGTAATTATCATCCTATCATAGGCCCGTTAACGAGCAGTAAAAATAAGGCCATTGAATATGGTAATTTATTCGTAAATTAGCCTAATGAGAATGGGTTTCAGACTGTTTACGCGCTGCGGCCTGCACAGGGCAGAGGCAGCGACAGGAGAGGTGCCTGCCTGAGCGGAGGGGTCCTCCCTTCAGCCTCTCCGGGTGACATTGATGGCTGTCCCCTGCTTCCACGCAGTACTGCCCACCCCGGCTGAATGGTAGTGAGGCCTGAGGACCAGGGCCCCAGCACAGGGCTGGGACCCCCCATCTTTCTAAGCTGGGTCCTTGGATGTGACACCCTTTGGGCCTCCTGTTCAGCTTTACCGTCTGTAAAATGGTGGTCCTCTGAGAAAGCCAGTGGGGTTGCCATATGCAAATGATCAGAGAACCGCTAACCCGTAGCATGTGGCTGTGCGTGTGAGCACTGCCTCCAGGGTGAGTGATCCATCCCAGATCTATCCCAGGCCCTTCAGAACCCTGCTAAATCTTAGAACATGGCCTTGTGCAAAACCCGGGTCTTTGCCACTGTGATTAAGGTGGATGAGGTCACACTGGATTGGGTGAGCTGCAAGTCCCACAATTAGAGGGCTTATAGGAAGACAGGAGGACAGGTAGCGGGGAGGGCAGAGGGGACCAGGAGCTCCCTGACTTACAGCTCCCCTGTGGAAGCAGAGGCGAGCAGGAAGCCGCGAGCCAGGAGAGGCTGTGAGAGGCAGGACTGGTACACACAGGGCCCCTCAGCTGCGTGAGCTTACTCCTCCTTACCCAGTGTCTTAGGTTCCGAGTGCTGTGATAAACACCTCGAACATGAGAAACCTCGGGGAGAAAAGGACTCATCTGGCTTACAGTTCACAGTCCATCAGGAAGAGCAGTCAGAACAGGAACCTGGAGGCAGGAGCTGATGCAGAGGCCATGGAAGGGAGCTGCTTAGTGGCTTGCCCCCATGGTTTCCTCAGCCTGCTTTCTTATAGAACCCACATTCCCAGGGGTGGTGCTGCCATGGCGGGCTGGGCTCTCCCACATCAACCATTAATAATAATAATGACAATTATTATTGCTACTAATACTAACTCATAATAATAACAATACCTTCAGACTTACCTACAAACCCATCTCATAATTAGATGGAGGCATTTTCTCAACTGAGTGAGGCTCCCTTTTCCCAGATGATCCCAGTTTGTATCAAGTTGAAAAAATATCTACCAGGACAGAGGGGGATCTGAACCCCTCAGCTCACAGGTAAGATGGTCTTTGAAATCTTCTATGGGTCTCTCTCTTTTCTCCACCTCCATCTCCTGCTTTATGACTTCTCTGACTAGATTCAAGTCTCTCTTAGATGCCAGACGCCACCCTTTGCATGAGGCTGCCTTGCCGTCACAGCCCCAACCCTCTCACTTCCACAGAGAGAGGATGCGTGCTCAGAGGTACCCCGTGATTTTCCTGAGGTCACCCAGTCCCCAGCAGCCAGGAGTAGCTCAGACTGAAGTATGCCTCCCTTTCCTGAATGTTCTCTTCCACACAAGATGCCAATAAAGGAGTTGCCGATTCCGACTCCATGACTGGTGACATGTCCTGGGTGACTTATCTTCCCCTGGGGTGACCTGAGCTGTGAGCTTTGGTTTCATTTGCTCTTTGAGGGTAGATTCAGGAAAGAGCTAGAAACTAGAGGAGACTGAGGCCTCGCCCCCAAACCCACAGCCCAGTTCAGGTCTAGCTCCACCAGTCATATTCCTGAGAAGCCGCGGCCTCTGCCCAAGGTGGTCTCTTCCCTCCCCCTCACAGCCATGCTGCCTAGCTGTGGCACCAGGGTCATTTTTCTTCTGCCCTTACACAGGCAGGTAGTGACGAGGCTTCCAACCGACTCACAACCAGATTTCCAAGTGCGTTTGAAGAGGGAAAAAAATTGAGAAAAACCACAGGGTAAGTTTCTGGCTGTAGATTTAGCCACAGAGTCTCCAGTCCTAACTAGAGTTCTCTGAAGGTCTGCATGTGACATGAGGCCCTTCTGGATGCACCTGGAGTACACTGGCTTTAAGGCTCAGTGAAGGAGACTGAGCATCTGTCTGCTCAACCCACTGCAGGGCAGGCTCTGGGGGCAGTGTGGGGCAGGTCAGGAGACAGATGTGAAACCTCTGGGAACCAATTACAGGACACATCAGGAGAGCAAGCTGTAGGGACTGACGGGAGAATGGATGTCAGGTGCTGTGGGATGTCTTTCTGGATGCTGTGAATATGTTTTGCTCTCATTGGTTGATAAGTAAAGCTGTTTGGCCCATGGAGAGGCAGAATAAGGTTAGGCGGTACATTCAAACTGAAGATGGAGATGAGGAAGGGTGGAGTCAGGGCAGACGCCAGCCTGAGACCAAGGAGCAAGATGCCAACAGACCTGTGACACCATAGCTGTGTGACAATACATAGATGAATAGAAATGGGATAATTTGAGATAAAAGAGCTAGCTAGCAAGAAGCCTGAGCCATAGACCAAACAGTTTGTAATTAATATTAAAGCCTCTGGGTGATTATTTGGGACCAAGTGGCTGTGGGACACAGGAAACCCCCCCCCCCAAAATTAGCAGGGCCCAGGCGAGCCTCCAGCCCCTTAGGCCCCCGGGAATACCCAAGTCAGAAGACAAGCTGCTGGCCAGAGTGTCTCTTGATGAGCTATGTACACTAAGCATGCTAGGAAATTTTTAAAACTTCTGCGATGGGAGCTACAGAGACAGCTCAGTGAGTAAGAACACTTGCTGTGGAAGCACGAGAACGTGAGTTCACACCCCAGCACACATGTGGAAACTTGACGCGGCTGCACATGTGTACAAACCCAGCATTGGGAACAGAGCTGAGTCCTGGGAACGTGCTGGCCACCAGCCTGGCCGGAATGAGGTTCAGTGAAATCCTGTCTTAAGGAAATAAGAGGGGAGGGGTGATACAGCGGGTCACCTGGCATCCTCCTCTGGCCTCCACATACATGCCCAGGGCATGCAGACCCGCACATACACACAGAGACATACGTGCGTGCACGCACACACACAGACACACAGACACACACATACTCATATACCATACTCCCCCCCACACATACTCACACTCACGTACCATACACGCACACACACACACACACACACACACACACACACACACACACACACACACTCATATACCATACTCCCCCACACACATACACACACTCATGTACCATACTCCCTCACACAAACATACACACACCACACACACCATACTTCCCCCCGACTCACATACCATACTCTCTCTCTCTCTCTCTCTCTCTCTCACACACACACACACACACACATACACACACACCATTCTCTCTCTCTCTCTCACACACACACGCACACACACACCATTCTCTCTCTCTCTCTCTTTCACACACACACACACACACACACATGCACACACACACACACACCATTCTCTCTCTCTCACACACACACACACACACACACACACACACACACACACACATGCAAACAAAACACCTTGATGATGGCTGCACTGGTAATTTTGTCCACTTGACATAAGCTGCAGTCATCTGAGAGGAAGGAACCTCAGTTCATCATAGTGACATGTTAGCATTTCTGTGGGGTGTTTTCTCGATTAGTGGCTGATACGGGAAGTCTCAGGCCACTGTGGATGATGCCACCCCTGGGCAGGTGGTCCTGGATGGTCTAAGAAAGCGGGCTGAGTGAGCCAATCTTGTGTTGACTTCAACTCCTGCCTCCAGGTTCCTGCCTTGATTTCCTTTCCTGGCTCCCTTGCAGGATGGGCTGTGATCAGGGTAAGTAAACCCTCTCCTCCCTAAGTTGCTTATGGTCGTGATATTTACCACAGCAACAGAAAGCTAACTAAGATGATGGCCAAGATGGGTGTGATGGCACAAACCTGTGCTCAGGGTTCTAGACCAGCCTGGGCTACAGAGGAGACCTTGTTTCAAAGTATCTAAACCAAATCCAGTTGTGTGCAGACACACTGTGCATCGGGGTCCTGGAGGTGGGAGTCTCCTTGACGCCTGCAGGTGGTGACTAGATGCAGCAAGATGGACGCCCTGCAAGCTGCCGCCACACCTGAGCCAGAACCCAGCCCTTGTTATAAATGTTTGTCCCTGGTCCCTGTGTCTGGGCTGGACGACTCTTTCTGCTCAGTCTGGAGCCTTCAAGATCACAGGGAGTCGAGAGCTGCTGCAGTGAGCCCATCTCTGTTGGGAGTGGGCACCGATTCAGTCATCTACACCTTCAGATCTCCGCAGTGTCTGTGTCCATAAGCATGTCTCCAGGAAGAACTAAGTACTAGGTACTGGGCTCCAAAGGCAAGTTAGAGGTGACCACAAGTCTGTTAAAAAGAATTTGACCAAGCATCGCCATCACAGTCCTGGTTTCTCTTTTCTCTGCATTCACCAAGCACTACTCAGAAGCCTGAACGCATTCCCTCACCCATCAGATCGACATTCAGCAAATCCCTCACTGAGCAGCCCCAAGGCACCAAGCTCTGTACTAGGCTGAGATGCAGAGGGTCCCACACCACCCACTGTGCTGTGGATGAAAGACCTCCAGAGAAAGAAAGGAAGGAAGAAATCATCCCATTTCTATTCATCTATGTATTGTCACACGGCTGTGGCGTCAGGTCTGTTGGCATCTTGCTCCTTGGGCTCAGGCTGGCGTCTGCCCTGACTCCACCCTTCCTCATCTCCATCTTCAGTTTGAATGTACCGCCTAACCTTATTCTGCCTCTCCATGGGCCAAACAGCTTTACTTATCAACCAATGAGAGCAAAACATATTCACAGCATCCAGAAAGACATCCCACAGCACCTGACATCCATTCTCCCGTCAGTCCCTACAGCTCGCTCTCCTGATGTGTTCTGTAATTGGTTCCCAGAGGTTTCACATCTGTCTCCTGACCTGCCCCACACTGCCCCCAGAGCCTGCCCTACAGTGGGTTGAGCAGACAGATGCTCAGTCTCCTTCACTGAGCCTTAAAGCCAGTGTACTCCAGGTGCATCCAGAAGGGCCTCATGTCACATGCAGACCTCCAGAGAACTCTAGTCAGGACTGGAGACTCTGTGGCTAAATCTACAGCCAGAAACTTACCCTCTGTTTTTTTTTTTCATTTATTCCTTCCTTTTTTTTAAATTTTGAGGCCAGGTCTTAGTATGTAGCTCCAGCTGGCTTTGAACTTACTGTCTTCCTGCTTCAGTCACATAAAGAGCTGAATTAGAGGACTCCACTGCCTGGCTGGCTTGTGTGAGGTCTTTTGGCATCTGAGAGTGTAGCCTCCAAGAGGATTGTGGGACCCAGTCTCTTTCTCTTTGCTTCCTGGCTGAGGAAGGGACTGGTCTGCTCTGCCACATGCTGCCACAGTGTCCTGTCTGATCCAGACTCAGAACCATGGAGCTGCTTGTCACAAACTGTGCTCCAAAGCAGACCTTTCTTCTTTACAAGTTGATCCACCTCTGGCATTTTGGTATAGTAATGCAAAGCTGTCTTATTCATCTCCCGAGTTAATTCTAGAGCTGAACAGAACGGCGAGAAAGGAAGGGAGCTCAGGGCAGACCGTTGTTGGAAGTTTGCCCAGGGCAGACAACAGCTCAGAGCTTCCCAAGCCACACCCCGGAGATAGCTGATCCCCTTCCCTTTCCAGATGCTCAAACAAACAACAAACAAAAAATAAGGTAGCAGTCAAGACCAAGGACCTGTCTCCAGCAGCCTGGGCATACTGGTGGCTCTTGGCTTTGCTAAATGGATGACTTTAAGCAGGTGGCCTGATTTCTCCGTGCCTCAGTCTCTTAGTCTACAAAGTGATGGTTAGAACAGTGTGGATGCCTTCTTGGCCCATCACAGAATTAAATGGCAAAGGGTTCTGAGCACTGTCCAATATCCACATACAGGCCCCAGCATGGCCAACCCCAGGAGCCCTCTGGTCTCATCCAAGTAAAGGGTGACATATTCTGCCTTTTTAGCATCTCAAAGTACAAAATACTGGAACTATCTCAAATCCACAGGTCACCACAGTCTGAAAAGATGGCTCCCCTGTACGGTTCTCTCCGCTTCCTGTCTGAACAGGAAGTGACCACTTCCCATCTCCTAGGCCAAGTAGCCAAGGTTCTGGATCCAGAAATCTTCGCCTCAGCAGAGGTTTGGGTATGAATTCCACTTCTGTCTCACACACAGAGACTGAGGACCACCTATGAGCATTGGGTGACCTCAGAGTCTGCCCTCACAGCAGGTGTCAACAGGAAGGAAACCCAGCCAGAAAACTACACTAGGATCCAACTGCTGAGACACGGTGGCGCCTCTGCCTTCTGGCATTCCTTACCAGGAATGAGCTCAGACTCATCTGTTCCCAGCCACAGTGGGCTAAGACTCAACTTCAACAAGGGAGTAGCTTAGTCCCCACGACTCCTGTTTCTGCAGTTGAGCTGGGTTGGGATGGGGATGTCCTTGTGCTGACAGCCAGTGAGGCTGATGGCTGGTGAGCTTCAGGTGCCCTACACAGCTGTCTCCTGTGGGCCTCTGCCCTCCTTCACTTTTTTTTTTTTTTTTCTGGAGATTAAAAACTCTGACAAGAGCTGGTTTTTCCTCATGGTAGACACCACTGGGACACAAGGATGAGAAAGTAGCCACACCAGAGGTGGGTACATGTGAATGAAACACAGCATTAGTGTTGAGGTTGTATACAATCACACTGTACCCATTTCATGCAGCCTAGAAGGTTTCTTGGGCAAAGGCTCCGTAGACTGAGGGAGGCTGTTCCAGCAACTCCCCTGAGAGTGGCATACATTCCCTGAGCCTCACTGGATCTCTCTGCTCAGCTGTCTCAGTTACTTTTCTGTCGCTATGACCAGGACCAAGGCAATTTATAAAAGGAAGTCTTTGGGCTGGAGAGATGGTTCAGTGGTTAAGAGCACCGGTTGTTTTCCCAGAGGTCCTGAGTTCAGTTCTCAGCAACCACATGGTGGCTCACGACCATCTATAATGGGATCTGATGCCCTCTTCTAGCATACCAGAGTCTATGCAGACAGAGCACTCATACATAAAAAAATACATAAATAAGTATTTAAAAATAAATCAAAGAAAGTGTTTAATTGGCTTGTCATTTCAGAGGGTTAGACTCTGAGATGACAGCGCAAAGGAGCAGCTGAGAGCTTGCATCTCAATCTGCAAGAAAAGAGAGACTGGAAATGGTGTGAGACTTTAGAAAACTCAAAGCCCGTCCCCAGGGATGCACCTCCTCCAACAAAGCCACGCCTCCTAATCCTTCCCAGACAGTCCACCGACTTGGGACCCAAGTATTCAATTCTCAATCAAACCACAGCAGTCTTAGTGACTATTCTAAAATTATGTAGGGAAGGTTGGGGGTGCAAATGATATCACCACTCTGCTCTGGAGAGGAGTTACCCTGGACTATTGGGTGTATCAATACCCAACTCCCTCCCTCCTCAGGCAGGGGCTCTAAAACTTACTTACATCCTGGTATTTACTAGAATTTGTCTGCAGGGTTCCCCTCTGATGGGTTGCGTCAGTCTCCTCCTCCAACACTTCTGGCCCCTGACACCTCTGGAAGCCACAGAATCAGTGATGGGAGAGCTACGGGCCATGTTTGTTTGCAGTTCCTTTTGTCCCCTGGTTGGAAGAATCTCAGAGTGAGGCATATGTAGCCGGTCCCTTTTCCATGTCTCAGAGGGGACACACATGTCTGATTTCAGGCACAATGTGCCCAGAGAGCTGGGCCCCTTTCGTGCCAAGGACTCTGAGCACATAGGATCCTAGTTAGCTCACCACAAGCCCCAGACTCATGGAGACTCCGCCCATGGAGGAGCTGTGCTGACCCCTGCCCTAACCCCTGCCCTCATCCCTGTTCCCACCCCTGCTCCCACCCCTGCCCCCACCCCTGCTCCCACCCCTGCCCTCACCCCTGCCCCCACCCCTGCCCACCTGCTCCTCTGTGCTCTGAACAGGAACTCATAAGGGAAGACCAGGCACAAAGCACAGGTTCTTTAGGAGGAACAGCTTCAGGGGATGGCCCAGAACACACCCATAACAGCACAGCTTCTTTCCAGTCTCTGGGGTACCCTGCTGAGCACAGACCTTTGCAGGGTCCTGGCTTCCTGCAACTCCAGTGGGGTCTGTGACTTCTTCAAAGTTCATGTCCCAGACTCGATCAGTCAAATGTTTTAGATTCTGGGCACAATTCAGCTCTGAGAGAAGGATGGAAGTGTCTGCCCAGGAGATCCTCTCTCTCTCTCTCTCTCTCTCTCTCTCTCTCTCTCTCTCTCTCTCTCTCTCTCTGTATCTGTGTGTGTGTGCACGCGTGCGCGCGCATGTGGAATCCTGAGGAACACTTTGAGTATCCTTCCTCAGGCACTGCTCACCCTTTTGAGACAAGGTCCCTGACTTGGAATTTGCCACATAGCCTAGGCTGGCTGACCAGCAAGCTAGGGGAGTGTCTAACCAGTATGGCCGGGAGATCATTCACTCAGTACCTACTGTGTCACCTGGTCACTGGGGGCTGTGGGTCACACTACTGGGCTCCACTGATGTCACTTAGATGTCCTGTGTGGGCAGGTAGGTGGCATGACTGTCTGATGGCTTGAAAGGAGACACAGGCAGCCAGCTAACAGAGAAGAGGAGAGCGGAGGAGAGAGGGAGGAGCGGCGTGGGGAGGAGGGCTGAACCTGGAAGCCACCTCTGCCCCATCCCCACCGGCCGCCCAGTGTCACCTCCCTGTTCTTATCTGTGCTGGAGGTCCGTCACCATTCCTTTTATTTGTCACTTGCGGTACTGGGGATGAGCCCAGAGCCTCACACAGGCCGGCAAGGGTTCTGCCACAGGGACTCATCCCAGCCCTGCTAGTCAGCATTCTCACAGCAGAAAAGCCAGGGCGGACACCAGGGCGGACAAACCCCAGCTCATGCTGGGCCCTGTTCTAAGGACTGACGACCTAGGCTCCCTGGTGGTTCTAAAGGAGTGAATGCATTACCCCACCTCGCTTAGAGACAAGGAGTCCATACATCCCTTGTGGGACTAAGGTGCTGGGGACGGGGAGGAGGGATGACCCATGGCCTCCCTGTGCCTTCACTGACAGGTCCTGGGCAGTTACACATTTGTGAATGAGCCCGCACCATCCCAGGTTGGGTCACAGACACCCTAGCGTGTGCTCCTTGGGTCCCCACAGAGGAGCATGTTGCCATCCTGCCTTTCCTCTGCATCTTCCCTGACGGAACACAGCCTTCCCCTGTCTTCTTAGGGACGGCTGGCTACTCAGACAGGAGCTCCAGGCCCAGGAGGCCAGTCTCCATCCCCGCAGTCTGGGCCCGGCCCCTCATTATCCTTCGGCGGCTTCACAGTAGAAATCATAAGCGCTTTGTGTCAGCTCCATGCTGGCAGCCTCGCGGCAGGAGGCGATTGAGGTCAGGGAGGCAGACAGCCTACCCATCACACCTGTGTGCCATTCCTCACTGGTGACATGCAATCTCCCGCCGAGGGTCACCTCTGGGGAAGCGATCCCTCCCAGCCCAGCTCAAGTGCCAAATTGCAGCTTTGCTGGTACCCACGTGCAGCGCACCCGCTCCAACCGCCTCCGTAATAAATGGTTAACCTGCGGCCTCTCCCTTCTGCATCCGGTCTAGGCGGTAAATGCATTAACCTGCAGCTGGTCCACGCACAGGGCCCGGAGGAAGAACGGAGGCGGGTCCTGGGGGACGAGGATGGGCATGAAGAGGCAGCAGAGGTACCCAGACAAGGGCTGGGGACAGAAAGCGGCTGTAAGGGGGACCGGATTCCTCCTCCATCGTCACCTGTGCCTAAGGAAGCTGTGCCCGAGGACTGGCTGAGTGTTTCTCTCTGATGCCATGCTCACTGGGGAAGTGTAGTGTGGTGTGTGTGTGTGTGTGTGTGTGTGTGTGTGTGTGTGTGTGTGCGCGCGCTCAGGGGAGGGAAGCGGAGGGAGAGAAAGAGGCAGAAGACAGGGATGAGGAGAGACAGAAGTGTAAATAGAGACTGAAGGGAAGACTGGGAGTCAGAGAGAGGGGCCTGAGGTAAAAAAAAGATGCTTGGGAGGCAGAAGCCAGAGGAGGGTTGGCAGAAGGTGGCCACGCTGAGCAGAAGACCATGCTGGGCCCCCTGCACACTGTGGAGAAAAAGCCCTTTGTTATCCACAAGACCGAGACGCACTTTCACCCTCCTTGAACGGCATCCCCAGACACACTCACAAACCCTCAAGTGCCCAGGCACCCAGGGGAGCCACAGGCGCACACTCACAAGCACATTCACACACGCCCCCACCCACATGCATGCACATGTCCACATGCCCACAGGAGGCACATGTAATTGCACACGCGCTAACACAGAGAGAGCTGGAAACAGTGACACATAGACATGGGTCACGGGTGCCACGTGCACCCTGCACACACAGCCACACATTCACTTGGCCACTCAAAGTCACGTCACGAACACAGTCACACAGACGTGTGTGCTCTCATACACACATTTCCTGACATGTGTGGTCACAGGCACGCCCATATGCACACACACACACACACACACACACACACACACACACACACACACACGAACACACACAACCTAGGGCCAAGCCTCTCCCCGGCCCTGCACACAGCTCAGCCTAGAACAGAGTGTCTGTGTCAGAACAAAGGCCACGGACCTCAGGAGAGCCAGGAAGGCTGATGGGGGACTGAGAAGCTACAGTCGGCTGGCAGTGAGATCTGATCCAACATGGCTCACTGGGTCCCCAGAGTGGCCCACTGGGCTTCCAGAGGGTGGCATCTAGTAGAATGTCCGTAGATGGGGACAGAGTTGGGCTTTGCTCAGTCTCCCTCTCTTGATCAGTCACAGCTGTGTGTGACTCTGTCCAGCTGACCCACTGACCCTCAGCCACAGGCCAGCAAGTCTTGACGAGCTCTGTGAGCACCAAGCATCTTCTTCTCCCCAACGTTCTGTTTGTCCACCAGTCTGCACCCGCCCTAGGGGCTAAATGTCCCCCACAGTTCCCAGGTCACCCCCGAGGCTGCTGCTGTGATTAAGGATGCTGGGCACTCACAAGCACGAACAACCAAAGCCATAAAAATAACAACTAATTCCTTTTTTAAAATGCAAGAGAGTGGGAAAGATGGGAGGCTCTGTTTACGAAAGAGCAAGAGAGAAAACAGTTATTTCTAGAAAGTGAGCTAACAGGACACCCGTGCCTTCCTGACTCTGAGGACGATATTGAGACACAGATGTTCAAAGCACCGTCCTGTAGACATTCATCGTTCAACATCTGTGTTGACCACTTTGGGTAGGAAAGGCTGGTCCCCAGAGATAGTCTCCGTGGACAACCTGCCTGGCTTAAATGCCAGTCTCCGACAGGCCCCCTATTGTCACTGAACCTCAGGTTCCTCCTGTGCGCACAGGGGAGGACCCCCAGAATGCCTGTGGAGATTCAAAAAGGAATCTGAGGACCACACTCCTGCTGGCAAGTCTCGGTACCCAAGAGGCACTGGCCAACCTTCTTTAGGACTCGACCGAGCCTGTCCCTGTGCTGGGCCCTGGAGTGGGTGCTAAGGACTTGGCAGTGCCAAAGACAGACAGGTTCCTGCCCCGGAGGGCCTGAGCGTCCAAGAGTGGGAGACGAAAATGAAACCACAATGGCCATCCTGTCCAGTGTCCCTGCGTTACTGTGAATGCTTAAGAGAAAATAAAGTTAGGGGACAGAGAGCGGCAGGGGCAGGAATGAGTCTGCTCATGACTTCGCCCTTCTCATCTCCTCAAAAATATATTTAAGAAGACTTGGCCCCGACTTTGAAGGAAAGGGAAGAGCTGCGGCGGGCACTGTGGTGGGTGCGCACCTGTGATTCCCGTCGCCAGGAGGAACAGCACATGGCTGAAATCCCCACATGTGGGAGGCTAAGGCTGAGGGATCACCAGCTGGGGGCCACCCTGGGCTACTAGCAAGTCCTTATCAAGAAAACAGAACCAAAAAAACAAATAGAAACCCTAAAGTACATAATGCAGCTAGTGAAAACTTTCTATCTTTAAAAAACAGTGTGCCTGTGTGTATATGCGTTTATATGTGTGTGAGGGTGTGTGCATGTATGTGAGGCATGTGTGATTATGTGGGTGGGTGTGGGTGTCTGTGTGTGTGTGTGTGTATGTGTGTGTGTGTGTGTGTGTGTGCATATGCATCTATGTAGTCTGGGTTTTTTTTTAGTTTTTACTTATTTTTTATTTTTTTTTTGTATGGGTGTTTTGTCTGCATATATGTGGACACATGTGCAGTGCCCACAAAGGCAGGAAGAAGGCGTTGGCTCCTCTGGAACTGGAGTTCTGGAGCTCCAGTTATGGATGGCTGTCAACCGCCACGCGGCTCAGATCTTCTGGAAGAGTGGACAGTACTCCTAACTGCTTAGCCAGCTCTCCAGCCCCTGTATTTTTTTTTAAATTAACTTTACTGTTTATTTATTTGTACGTCTGGGATGAGGAGACACGCCATGAGCATGCAGGTGTCCAAGGTGGCCAGTAGAGGGTGTTAGATCCCTCGGAGCTAGAGAGCTATATAGATGGTTATGAGTCACCTAACTTGGGTGCTGGGAACCTGCAAAAAGTACTGTCACTTAACTCCCTCAGCCACCTGTGCACCCCTGTCTGTCTGTCTGTCTGTCTGGGCTCTGAGTCCCTGCTGTGCACTAGGCATCACGCTAGGTCATGGGGACGTTGTCTGGATGGCGAGGGAGCCTCAGAGAGAAACTAACAGACACTTGGTCGTGGAATGTGAACTATGGCAGCGGAGAGCTTCCAGCCTCGACTCAGAGAGGGAGCCAGACGGGAAGATGTCCCAGACCAGGATTCTCGTGGGAAAC